>NW_007732920.1:87142-100795 GCF_000696425.1 Galeopterus variegatus | reverse complement strand
GGGTTGCAATGGGGGGGGACGGGGTGGGCGGGGCGGGGTGGGGTCCCGCCGCAAGTCGCGTTCACACCAGGACAGGTCCCGCCTCTCCATGACTTGGTCCCTCCCCGGTCCCAGCCTAGCCCAGTCTTTACCTGCCCCTCCCCTCCCCTCCCTTCGCTCTCTCTTTCCTCCCCCTCCCTTCCCTCTCTCTTCCCCTCCCCTCCCCTCCCGGTCCCGCCATCTACAGACAAAGCCCCACCCCATCCACTCTAGACTCCGCTCATCCCAGTTAGGCTCCATCTTTCCCTCGCATCGTCCCTCCCAGCTCGGTCCCACCCCCTCCAAACCAGGCCTCGCTACTCCCGGCCAGGCCCCACCCTACCTCCCTCGCACCGTCCCTCCATGACTTGGCCCCAAACCCTCCAGGATGGGGCCCGGCACTTCACGACTCGGTCCCTTCTCCCTCTTGCTAAGCCCAGTTCTTTCTTGACTCGTCCCGCCCGTCCACTCCCGGTCTCGGTCCCGCCCCCTCCAGATAAGGCCCCGTTCCATCTTCTTCAGGCCCCGCCCCCACGACAGACCACGCCCTTACCCCTTGTCCCTCCCTTCGTGACTCGGTCCCACCACCCACCAGGCCAGGCCCCGCCCCTTTCGGCCTCTGCTCCCGCCTCCCACCTCAACGGTCTCCTAGGGTCTTCAGGTGGGGTTTGTCCCTTCCTGCCTTCCCTCGTAACTCACCCTACTCCCCACTACCCTCTCCCACCAGGTCTCACCCAGAAAGTTCTGGTAGCAGTTACGGGTCTGATTCTGGTTGGGGAAGCGCGGGTCGAAGGGCGGCGTCCACCACTTCCCATTGGGGGGCTTCTGGGCTTCAACATCCAACATCCACGGAAGAGACAGATCCTGTGGGGCGGGAGTGGGGCTCCGTGGGGTCTAGGAGGTGCCCCTCGCTTTGACCCGCAACCCGCTTTTGACCTCCATCGCTAAACCGTACCCGTTCTTCCTTCACCAGACTTATGTCAACGCGTCTCTGGGTCAGCTGTGCTTGTGGTTCCCGAGGTGCCCGTGCTTCTGAGTCTGGGGGGTCCCACCCAGGTCAGGAAAAATAAGACCCCCTGGCCAGATTGGCTGGGACCCCCGGAGCCCCAGCCAATGGGAGCCGTTGCGCTGCAGGGACCATTCTGGAGCGCGGAGTGGAGTCGGTGGAGACCCCGCTCCCTCCTCCCTGCTTCTGCCCGAAGGCCCCTCGGGGCTTGCGCTCACACATAGGCACGGCGGCGGAACTTTGGCTGAGTCTCAGACTTAGACTTTTAATCTCTGCGAAATTGAGCTTTCCCGCAGGCTCTCCCCCGCCCCCCGCCCCCCAGTATATAAATGTATAGATAGCGGTAGTCTCTACCAGGGAGGAAAAAGCCCCCATCACACCCGGCCTTTTCAGGACTCTGTTTCTTACAGTAGGGGTGCACAGCACCCTGGGGGCCTGTAGAAGAAGACGAAAGAGGAGGGTGGGGTTTAGGTTCCCGGGACCTTCCCAACCCCTCCCAGAGCCAGGTCTAAGGCAGGTCTTCAGGGTCTCAAGAGGTACCTGACAAGCTGGGCTTCTCAGAACAGTTTGCCAACTGAGGTTTAGTCACCTGCAACCTGCTACTGAAAGTGCTGGGAACGTTGCATGCTGGAGGGAGAAAGTCAGAGAGGGCTTTGGGGGACTGGCAGGGAGAGACTGGTATCTAAGTCTCTAAGAGTTGCAGCTGCATGGTTCACAGGACAAGCCTTGCTGTGTGTCTAGTTCACTGTTGTACATGCCTAGGGCAGAGCCTGGCAGTAAGTAGTAAATGCTCAATAAATCCACGCTGAATGAATGAGTCTTGGCTTTCTAGGCAAACAAGAGTGAAATCTGGTTTCACCTCCTGGGCGCTGCTATGTCTCTTTCTCCCTCTTGACACCTTAATATCAGACCTTACTCTGGATCATTCACACCATTAACCAAATGCACTAGTTAAGAAGCCCTCTCTTTTCCCACTTCCTGCCCCAGCTACCTCCCCACGTCTCTCCTCTCTTTACAGCTAATTACTTAGAAAGAGCTGGTCTATCTATTCCTTGTCTCTGATTTCCCTCTTTGCATATATATACGTATAGTATAGTACCACTGTCACCATTTTAAAGTGTACCCTTAAAATGGCATTTGGTATATTCACAAATGTTGTGCAACCACCACCTCTGTCTAGTTACAGGACATTTTCTTTATATATATATATATGTAAAGACATATATATATATGTGTGTGTGTGTGTGTGTGTATATATGTGTATATATATATGTATATATAGATATGTATATAGCATTTTCTTTATATATATATATATGTAAAGACATATATATATATGTGTGTGTGTGTGTGTGTATATATGTATATATATATATGTATATATGTATATATAGATATGTATATATGTATATATATATGTATATATGTATGTATATATATATTACTTTTTTTCTTTTTGGTGGCCGGCTTGTGTGGAGATCCAAACCTGTGACCTTGATGTTATAAGGCTGCACCCTAACCAGTTGAGCTAACCGGCCAGCCCCTAGGATGTTTTCATCACCCTAAAAGAAAGCACCAACCCATTAGCAGTCACTCCACATTACTCCACCCCCAGTCCCTGGCAACCACCAATCTACTTTCTGTCTCTACAAATTTGCTTAGGACATCTCATAGAAATGGAATCCTACATTATGTGGCCTTTCGTGTCTGACTGCTTTCACTAAGCATAATGTTTTCAAGGTTCACCCATGTTGTAACTGACTGATTCCTCTCTATACTCTCTTTAGCCTGCTCCAGTCCGGTCTTTGTCCCCACCAGGTCAACTCCACGCTGGTAAATCCAGAGGTCCTATCTCAATCGTTGCCTTCCTTCCCCGACCGTGGCATCAGACATGTATGTTCCCTCGCTGTCCCTCAGCACCTTCTTCTTGTAGTGTTCTGGATGCCCCTGTCTCTTGCTGCTCTGCTGTCTCTGTACTTTTGGTTCCTCTTTTTCTAAACGCCTTGGACTTTGTCCCTTCTCTGTCCACTCGCTTGCTGGTGACCTCTTCCAGTCTCACAGCTCAAAGTAACTCATCCATAGGCCAATGACTCTCCAAATTACTTCCCCTAAACTCCAGACTCACATATCCAACTGCCTACCCCAAGTCTCCCCCAGACATCTCAGCATTGAGATGTCCAAAACAGAATTCCTGATCTCCTTGAAACCTACTCCATTCATGATCTTTCTTGTCTGCTGCCAGTGTTCACTGCATTCTTTGTGTCTCTCAGGCCCCAAACCTCCCAGCCATCCTCGATTGTCACTACTCTTGCGTCACATGCCCAATCTATGAGGTAATCTGTTGGCTTAACCTTCGAAGTATCTCCAGAGTCCACCACATCTCAACACCTCTATCCCTTCCCATCTTGTCCAAGTCACTGCCATCTCATCTCCCCGTTTATTGCAACAGCCTCCTCCCTGTCCTCCCAGCCTCCACCTTTGCTCTCTCTACATTCTCTATTCCCCAGCCAGAAAGAGCCCTTTCCAAACATAAATCAGTTTCCACCATCCTTCTGCCTCAAACCCTTCAGTTTGCTCAGTGTCAAAGCCGAAGTCCTTAAAATTGTCTAAGTCCTATATGATTGATGACCCATTACTCATCTGACTGCATTTCCTGCTCCAAGATCCCCTGGAGCTCACTTGGTCCCACACATCATGCACACTCCTGCCTCAGGGATTTTGCAGTGGCTGTTCCTTCTTAATGGAGACTTTTCCCCCAGAAGTCCTCATGGCTTTTTCCCTCCCCTCTTTCTGGTCTTTGCACAGATAACACCAGCCCAGCGAGGCCTTCTTAAACCACCTTTGGTGTGGTAGAGGGCAGTCCTGTGCATTGTAGGATGTTTAGCAGCAACCCTGGTCTTTACCCACTAGAAGCCAGTAGCACAACCCACTACCCCCACCCCCATTGTTGGATGCTATATTTCTGTCTAGAAAAATGCCTGGCACATAGTTGACACTATGTATTGAGTGCATGAATAAAAGTGAAAGGAGGGAAGGATTGTCTCTATCTGGCAGAAAACAGAGTTGACAGTAAGCCTTAGCTGCTAACCCAAATACCTGGAGAAAGGATTAAAGGTGCCCGGTTCTTCCTTTGTCATCTCTGCCTTGGTGGCCTTGTCCCTCATATGCTCAATTTCCAAGAGCATAGGTTGGAGGATTTTCGAGGATAACTCTGTTGTAGCCAGAGGGTGCTGGTTTGGCATCCTCATGGGCTCTTGGGATATTCTTGTGGTCTGTTGGGGCACCCTGGCTGTGGCCTCCATTCTTGAAATAGGGATAACTGGGAGGGATGGCTGAGGGATGTCCTCCCACCTTGAGGCGAGCAGGGGGATGGGAACCTGGGAGGTATTGTCTATCTTTGGGCTGCTGGAGTTAGGCATAGATTGGAGGGGCACCTTGGGAGGCCTCACTGGATCCCATGGCTTCTCCATCTTTGTCCATTGCTGCCTGTCCTTTTCCCAGGTATGTGACTCTGGCTGCTCCCTGACCTCCACTGGTGTGCCCTCCAGAGAGGAAAAATGGCTGGGGCCGAAGGGTACTGAGGCTCTTGTAGATATGGTGGATTCCTGGGAAGTCACCGAGAGCCATGAGGGTAGCGAGACCACACCTGATCTCAAGTGCTGCTCTTTGGAGTTGGCCATGATCATCAGCTTGGCAAGGGCAAGCCCCTCCATGGAGAAGGGTCTGCTGTGCTCCTGGGGGGGCCCCTCAATGGCCAGCTCCTGGGTCTTGACCCATTCCTCCTTCTGCTCCACCTCCTTGGACCTCATGCCAGGCATGTGTAGGGATATCTCCTCCTTCATCCTGTGGGTCCCGTCCTCTGACTTCCCCTTGCCTTTCAAGCCCTTGAAGGTAATCTCCTGGGTTCCGTTAATCAGGACCTCCTCGGACTTCTTGGTTGTGGTGAAGGGAAATTCTAGGGACATTGCCTGGGTCCTTGTCTCTACCACATTAGTCTTCTGGGTACCCACCATCACCACTGGCTCTGGTTTCTCTTTAGACTTGCCTTTCCTGAGCACATCCCTTCCAGGAATTCCTGTTGGCAACACGTCAGAATTGGCAGGGATCTTCTGCCATGAGGTGGGTGAGCTGAGTACCATCTGGCACTGGGTAGGTGAGGTTGGAGCCTTCTGGGATGGGGTAGGTAGGAACAAAGATTCTGTCTTTGGGGCACAGGGCAATACAGTCTTCTGGAGAATAGCAGGTGCAGGTGGGGCCTTCTTAGGTGGTGGTGGGATCTTCTGGGGTAGGGCAGGTATGGCTGGGGTCTTCTGGGGAACAGTAGGTTTGGCAGAGGCCTTCTGAGATGGCCTAGGTACAGCTGGAGGCTTCTGAGATGGAGCACATAGACCTGCACCCCTCTGGGATGAAGCAGGGAGAGCCGGGACCTTCTGGGACTGGTCAACAATGAATGGTGCCTTACAAGAGGTAACAGGGACAGATGGGGCCTTCTGGGAGGGTGGTGGTCCCACTCTCTGCCGGGATCCTATAGACCTGGCCTTTTCACTGGGCCTGGGGAAGGAGGAGTAGTGTGCAGACAGGTAGACAGCAGAAGGGTATAAAGCTGGGCCAAAGGAGGAAGAGGACAAAGTGCTGGAATCGGGGTTCATGAGGTCTTCCATGTCCTTCTGCCATACATCCAAATGATCGTAAGAACCCGGAAAAAAGAATCCAGGGCCGTCACCCGAGATACAGTGAGAAGGGGTCTCAATTATATGTTCCTGACCTGTGACCTCCTCAGAGTCAGACAAGTAGACCTGTAGGTGGACGGAGGGGAGGAGATGCATGCTCAGAGCCAGGGAGACCCCAGACTCAGGAGTCCAGACACCCAACCCCTCCTCCATCCAACCTAGGAGTCCAGGTCCCCAGCCCCTCCTCCATCAGACCCAAGATTCAGGGCCCCCAGCCACTCCTCCCTCAGACCCAGGAGTCTGGGCCTCTGCCCCTAGTAGATAGCTGGCCTTTGTAGCGGACTGTGTCTGGTGGACAGTGCTAGAAATGATGCTGAAGATGGTCCTGATGGTGATGCTGGTCTTCTCTGGGTAGGGAGAGAGCAGTCTGAGCCCTTTGGAGAAAGGACCAGAGCCACAGAGAGTTCACACACAGTGGCAGAGCGAGGGGGTAGGGGGCTGCTCCTACCAGTAACATGGAGTTCGGTGTGAGATCTGTCAGGGCAGATGTCTGGGTAGGACCTGTAGGAGCAACATCATGGGACTTTGGTGGCATCTGCACCAGGGTCCCCATCCTTCTCCCAACCCCCACCAGCAATAAGATCCCTTGCCCACTTCTTTTCGGTGGATTTCTTCCTAGGGTCAGCATGCTCCAGCTGTGACCAGATGAGAGGCACGGAGTCACCCACAGCCTGAGACTTGAATCTGAGCTTGAGGGCCTGGCAGGGAGTGAGGCAAGGACAGTCAGAGAAGGGGCACCCCCCCTTCACCCATTGGGCCAGCCTGGGGCCTGCTCACCTTGGCCTTATTTTGTTTCTGAGGTTTCAGTGTCTTATGAGGCTCAGCAACCGTGACTGGAAAGAGAGCAGGAGACCACAGGTCAGGGATCTTGAGTGAGAGGTCATGGGAGCAGGCCCTGAGGAGCCCATGGAGGGCTCAGCCAGGGGAGAGCAGGGGAAAGAGCCTGGGTGCTGGAGCTGTGTTCATGACCTGGGAGTGGATGGCAGAGTGTGCTCACCTGTACGTCCACTGAGGGACCGGTCCTGTGGAAAGGGAAGAGGGGCAGTTATGGGGGGGTCCACCCCTCCCTGGATCTTACATCTCCATTACCTACCCAGCCAGCCCTCTATGCCCACCCCCCCATCCAGGATACAGGATCTGGGACCCCTAGTCCCTTCTGCCTCAGACCCAGGAGTCCAGACTCCCAGCCCCTTGTCCTTCAAACCCAGGAGTCCAGGGCCGGCCCGTGGCTCACTCGGGAGAGTGCGGTGCTGATAACACCAAGGCCCCGGGTTCGGATCCCATATAGGGATGGCCGGTTAGCTCGCTGGGTGAGCGTGGTACTGACAAACCCAGGAGTCCAGGTCCCCAGCTCCATTCCTGGAGGACCCTGGAGCATGGACTCTTGGTCCTAGTTCCCTCTGAATCTAGATGGTGGGTTCCTAATCCCCTGAGATCTGTGGAGCTGGGGCCTCACCTGGAGGTGCCAGGTGGAGGCAGGTGCTTTGGCCAGGGACATGTCCAAGGGAAGAGTTTGCAGAGTCCTGGGGGCCCAAGAAGTGGCAGGCTTCTGAAGCAGGTTGATGAGACGGATCCAGCGGTCGAACAGGAAGCCCACCTCGTTGTCTGGGGCATCGAGCTCCAGGTAGTAGTAGCGGCCTGTGACTAGGCACAGCTTCAGGCACCAGGTGGCCAGGTTGTGGACATAGAAGTGGACGAGGTCCAGTGGGATCATCCTGAAGGAGGCAGGAGACTCAGGCAGCTAGAGCATGAGGTGGGGGAGAGGGCAGCTGGGGATGGAGGGATGAAGGCACCTGGTCAGGACGAGGTTGGAGCATTCCCTGCCCTCAGGGGGCCGAGCGATGAGCAGGATGTCTGGCAACATCAGGCCTGGCAGGGAGGCGGCCACCCCCATGGTCAGACGGTTGGTTCTGTGATGTACATACACAGGGTCCCCTCGATTTGTCACCTGGGGGGGGCCAGGGAGAGGGGCTGGGACCACACCTTTCTACAACAGACTTTTAACACCCACTTCTGAGCACACCCCCAGCTGCTGAAGCTCAAATCCCCATCCTCTTTAAAATTTCCCAACCCAGGCGTTCTTGCTACCCTCCGGCCCCTCTCAGCCCCCAAGGCACAGTGAGCTGGGGACCTGGACAAAGTTACTCTCGAACATGGGCAGCGGGCGGAGGGGCAGGTACTCGCCCTTCTGGAGGGTCTTCTGCAGCTCCCCTAGAACAGGGACCCACTTTGGGGGGGCCTGGAGCCGTTCAACATGCCTGAGGTTCCGGAGCCGCTTCATGATGGCTGCAGAAGCGGTGGGTGGAGTATGAATGTAGGGACCCAGGACCCAGGAACCCAGGAGTGTGCATGCCCCACTCCCCTGCCTCAGCCCACCGGCCTTGGCCCCTTGGGCTTCTCAGGTGCCAGGAGCTCAGCTGTTACAGAGAGTGGAGGAGCTTCCCCAGGGCTAGGAGACGTGGGCGTTGGCCATGGCCCTGCAGGGGTAGACAGTACCAGCCTGGGGGAGGAGCCTTCAGTAGAGGGGCTTTGTGACCTCATCGGACACACAGAGGGCTCTTCCTGGGAACTCTTTGGGGGCCATGGACTCCCTTCTCCTCTGGAGATATGGCCTAGAGTCTTTTTTTTTCTTTTGGCCTGAAGTCTTGAGGGCTGGGATGGGCAAATCAGAACCCCAGGCCCAGGCTGGGCAGCCACCACCCCAGACCCAAACTGATGACAACACAGGACCCCCTGGAGAGACTGGGTTATTGTAAATGGATGACTAACCATAGGGTTTGAGTTACAGTCCCTGCTCTGCCAATGACCCTTCTCTAGACCGTGGTAAGACCCAAACACTTACTGAGCCCGTTTCCCTATTATCTGTGTGTGCCCATGTCAACGGTTCCTGAACACTGAGCTGTAAAGAAGGGACTCAAGCTTTGATATGAACTAGACCTACAGCAGAATCACAGTTCTGTCTCTCCCTAGCTGTGTGATCTTGAGCAACAGATACTACCCTCTCTCCCCAGTCTGAACCTCAGTTCCCTCACCTGTAAAACAGGGTATATGCAAGGATCTAGGGCAATCGTGTAAGTAAAAAGCCCACACTCAGAGCATGGCCCACAGCAGGGCTTAATTATCATTCTTGTCCCCTTCTAAGGGCTTTTTTTTGTGGGGGGGTGCTGATATTCTGTCATTCTTTTTTTTTTTTTTTTTTTTTTTAAATGACCGGTAAGGGGATCTTAACCCTTGACTTGGTGTTGTCAGCACCACGCTCACCCATTGAGCTCACGGGCCATCCCTATATGGGATCCGAACCCGTGGCCTTGGTGTTATCAGCACCACACTCTCCTGAGTGAGCTACGGGCTGGCCTGATATTCTGTCATTCTAAAATTAGTGTTTATGGGGCCGGCCTGTGGCTCACTCGGGAGAGTGTGGTGCTGATAACACCAAGGCCCCGGGTTCGGATCCCATATAGGGATGGCCGGTTCGCTCACTGGCTGAGCGTGGTGCTGACAACACCAAGTCAAGGGTTAAGATCCCCTTACCGGTCATCTTTTTATAAAAAATAAATAAATAAAATAAATAAATAAAAATAGTGTTTATTATTTTTTTAAATGTGTCATGCAAAATATACAATCATGGTAGAAATTCTGGAAAGTGCAGACAAGCACAAACGATAAAAGTCACCCACAATCCTCCCTCTCACCTTTGACCCTAAGACAGTCAGTGTCAACATTTTAGTGTATTTCTGTCTAGGATTAAAAGAAAATCCATATATATAGAAAGAGAAACAAAATTGGGTTCATGCAGTGGTTTTGTAGCCTGCTGTTTCATGTCACAGGATATCTTTGTGTGTCTAAAGTGGTCTTCTTTCCTATAACATCCCTTTTTACTACTAGGTGGTAATTCCATCATGCAGATGTACCATATTTTATTTAACCATCCCCCACTGTGGGACATTTAGTTTGTTTCCAATTTACTATTGTCAACATTACCATAATGAATGACCTTAAGCTTGCAGCTCTGTCCTGTACAGGTAATATTGGTCACAGGATGACCTTCTAGAACCTTCCATTAATTATTTACTGAGGATGTATGAAGTGCTGGGCATCAGGTGAGGTTCAGACCCTGCCTCCACAGAGCTCTCTGGGCAGCCAACCAGTCTCCCCTCCTCTGCCCTGTCCACTCAGGACCTCTGCCTCCTGCCCCAGAGACCCAAGTGTCCATCCCCAGACCTCAGAAACATCACCCTTAGAGCCGGCCCATGGCTCACTCGGTAGAGTGCGGTGCTGATAACACCAAGGCCCCGGATTCGGATCCCATATAGGGATGGCCGGTTCGCTCACTGGCTGAGCGTGGTGCTGACAACACCAAGTCAAGGGTTAAGATCCCCTTACCGGTCATTTTTAAAAAAAAAAAAAAAGAAAGAAACATCACCCTTAAGTGGATATGTATGACAAATTTAATTCCTTCTCTCTGTCTCATAAAGGTTTCTCACATTTTTATACAAAAATCCCAAGCCTCTCTTTTCCCTCCCTCCCACCCCAATTCAGAAAGTAATGGTTTAATAAATAATATATGCTCCTGCCCAGGCCCAGAGGGGTGGGAGCCAGGAAGACAACTGTGAACAGATTTCTTGGAGATCCAAGAATATGGGATCCCAGTTTTCTCCTCCTCAGGGACCCATAAGTCCACCTGCCTCTCACCCCCCACTCCTTAAATAAATAAGTATAAATAAGGCACAGATCCCCCCTTCAACCTGGCCTAGGTCTCCTGGAAGGACTGTATCTAACTGGGGGGGATAATGGGGGGATATCCCCTGGCTGTCATGCCCCCAGTACTAAAATAAATAAATAAATAAGATCTGGCTTTGAAGGACGATGGTGACTTTGGGTCCTGGGTCACAGCCGAGTCTTCAGCAGCAGCAACCCCCGCACAGCCCAGTCAAGTGTCAGGTGCAGCCCCCCTAGGATGGCATGGGCCGCCCTGATGCCTCCCCAGGCTGAGGCAGGGGGAGCCAGGGGTGGTGCTGGCGGATCTGGGGACACCTGGGGCAGGGCCAAGCGGGACATCTGTCAGGAGAGGACCAAAAGTTAGCAGAAAGCCGAGCGTACAGTGGGGGTCCGGGGAAGACTGAATCAGGGTTGGGAGAAGTCTGGTCTGCATATTTGCAGAGTCTCTGGTGTGTGGGATGAGACGTCTGGGCAGGTAGCCCTTCAGGGTCTTGAGTTCAGAAAATTGATGCTGGGGTGAAAACGTTGCCATCTTAAGGGTGGGCTTCCAGGGCCAAGTTTTGGGGGTGGCAGGTGAGGTCTGTCGAGGCAGGCCTGGGATTCTGGTGCTGGAGGCTCTCAGAGTGTCAGGGCTAGAATCTTTCCTTTTTTTTTTTTGGTGGGTGTCCTGTATGGGGATCCAAACCCTTGACCTTGGTGTTACAACACCGCACTTTAACCAACTGAGCTAACCGGGCAGCCCATGGCTAGAATCTTGGAACTAAAATTTTAGAGACATTGTCTGGTGTCTGAGGGCTCATAGCTGAGATCAGGCCCAAGATCTCAGGGATGGGGTCTTAGACGTGGGGTCTCTAGGATCAAGCTCAGGGACTCATGGGTGAGGGTTGGGGTCTCAAGTCTGGGATCTCTGAGCTTTTGAGCTGGAATTTGAGGTCCACATCTTTGGGGTCAGGCCCAGGAACTGGGTGGGGTCTGAAGTCTTCTGGTCTCAGGGTTTTGGGTCTGGGGTTTTGGAAGTTAGGGTGTTGCAGCTGGCCAGTATGGAGAGGGGCTGGAATCTTGTAGTTAAAGATCTCATGGTCTAGGTTTGTGAGGTCTGGGATTTGTGGAGCCAGGGTCTCAAGGCTGGCTTTGGGTTAGGGTCGTGCATCTTAGGACCTGGGTCTGGGCCTTGAGGTCTCAGCATCTCAGGGCTTGGGTCTTGGGTCTTGGGATCTAGAGGTTCATGGTTTTTGGTGTCTTGGGGCCAGGGTCTCCAAGTCTTGGGGTGAGGGTTTGGATACTCAAGTCTTAGGGCTTCAGCGGGTAGGGATCTTGGGTCTCAGAATTTTAGGTTATAAGGTTTGTAGTTTCAGGGCAGGATCTCAGGGTCTGGGTTCTCACAGTCTCAGGGGCTGGGATTTGGGAGCCACAAGATCATGGACTATGGGATCTGAGAGTCTTGGGGTGAGGGTTTGGAGTTTCCAGGCAGGATTTTGGGGTGTGGGGCCTCAGGGTCTCAGGGCCACAAGATCTTGGGAAGGTAGAATCAGGGTCTCAGAATAGAGATCATGTCTGGGGTCTGGGTTTCCTGGGCCACTTTGGGGTTCTGGGTCTCAGGATTCAAGGTTTTGGGGCACAGGTTTTTGGGGTCTAAGGTACCAGGGTCTGGGGTTTCAGGTGTCAGAACCAAGGCATACCAGGAGCTGCAGCCGGCGCAGTAGCCGGTCCAACCGGGCCTGCAGGGCACCCAGCTCTGGCTCCAGGGTCTTCAAGGAGGGGCCGCCTGCCCGGCGCAGCCACTGCACGTGCCGCAGGTAGGACAGCAAGTCAGCTCGCAGCCTGGTCAGCACACCCGGAAGCTGGGGATTGGGGCAGGGGTGTCAGAGAACACCCAGTACATGCCCACACTGGCCCCCATTCTCCCACCCTCTTCACTGCCCAACTCTCACCTTTCCTTCCAACATACTCCCCTGCCCTTACCTGTAGGGCTCCCAGTGCCCCTGCACTCATGGCCAAGGTGGGTAGGGAATCCAGATTGTGGTCCCCGTCAGCTGGGAATTTGTCTCTCTGGTGGAAAAGAAGCTGTGAGGGCAACCCTATCCAGCCTTGGGTCTCTCTCCACCCCTACCTCAGGTCTCAACTCCTTCCTCCCCTGACTCTGCCACCCTGGGAGCCCAGAAGCCTTCCAGGTGGCTTATCCACAGACACCTCTCCCCTTAGTAATTCTCCATCTCTGTCATTCTCTGTCCTGCAACCAGCCATCCCCTCCAGTGTCTCCTACCAGCTGTGCGGCCAGCTGCCGAGTGTCCGCCAGGAGGGAGCGGGTCAGGAGGACAGCACTGTCCAGCTCAGCCCGAGGGTCTGGCGAAGCTCGAGGGAGGCCAGGAGGTGGGCCAGGGGCAACAGCTCTATTTGGCCACAGGCTCAGCACGACCAGGACCAGGCGGCAAACACCTGGGAGCGGGAGGAGGCAGTGAGCTCGGGCTGGACTCCTGGGCCTGCGGTAGAAGGGGCTGGGGGCCCGGACTCCTGGGTCTGAGGGAGCAAGGGTCTGAGGGAGGAAAAGATCTGGACTGAATCTCAGGGGGCAGGGGCTGGGGCCCCGGACTCCTGGGTCTGAGGGAAGAAGAGCTGGAGGTCTTGAGTCCCACGGTGAAGCGCCCGGGGCAAGTCGCAGGGCCCTAGCGGGCTTCCCTCTCCCTCCCCGGCTCTGGCTGCCCCGCCCGTCAGAGCAGACGCGGCCCGGGGCGGGTAGACGGGCCGGGCGTCTCCCGTCCGCCCCCGGACGCCGGAATCTGGGCCCCGGGGCGGGGCATGAGGGGGGAGGCACAGGCCAGAACCTGCCCCCTCCCTGGGCCCCGGGAGCCTGAGCTGGACTGGGAGCAGGCGAAGGAGCCAGCCACCAGGACTGAAACCCGGAGGCACTGGCGCCTTCCCTGGGAGACCCCCGCACATCCCTCCGCTCGGGAGCCCCGCTACGGTGGGCCGCGGAAGGCCTGGCCGCAGTGCCCGGGATGACCCCGGAGCACACCTGCGCGGAAAGAGGCAGAGAAGCCGGCACAGTCCGGAGCGCGGGAGCAAGGGCCGGCGGCGGGCGTCCGCGGGCGCGGGGGCTCCGGCGCGCTCCTCCCACTCCGCCCATCCCCCAGCAGCCCCGCCCACCTCCCCACCGCCAGCCAATCAGCGCACCCCGGGCCG
>NW_007732920.1:76856-87079 GCF_000696425.1 Galeopterus variegatus | reverse complement strand
ACCGCTCTTCCGATCTCTCCGGCGCGCTCCTCCCCCTCCGCCCATCCCCCAGCAGCCCCGCCCACCTCCCCACCGCCAGCCAATCAGCGCACCCCGGGCCGCCCAGCTCCCTTATCACACCCCCAGCCCGCCCCCTGGTCCCCTCCTGCCTCGCTAGTCCTCCTGCCCCTCCCTGGCTAGCCGTCTGTCCGTCAGTCCGTCCACCCGCATCAGTCTGGCTCTCTAAGCTTTCTGTCCTCACCCCTATCTCTCCCTCCTCCCCGTGGCTGGGATCGGTGTTCCCGGGCTTGTTCTCATCTCCTTGGACTCTCTGCCTCACTTTCCCTCTCGGAGCCTCTCTGTCGGGGTCCCTGGGTGTCTGCATCTCTGGGTCCCCTCTGATTCTCTGGGGATCCGGGCCCTTTGGGGTCACCTCCCAGCATCTGTCCCTCTGTCCCTGTCTGTGAATCTCCATTTGTCTCCCTGGAGGGGCCCTGTCTGGTCTGTTTCTCTCTCTGCCTCTCTGATTTGATTCTTTCATCTGTGTCTCTCTGCCATCTCTTCTCTCTGGCCTCCTACTTTCTCTGAATTTCCTTTTTCCCTCCGTCTCTGACTCCCCATGGCTTCCTCTCTCTCCTATCCTTGTCTTGTCAGACTGCGGTGTCTGTCTGCTCCCCACCCTTCCCCGCCGTCTGTCCCTCCCTCCCTCCCCGTTCCCCCCAAACCTATGAACTTGAACCAACTTACAGTTCATGTCCCCACAGGGCCAGGGATTCCCCAGGGCAGGGGGCAGGGAGCTGGGGGCCTTTAACCCTTCCCTGTCCGCTGCCAGGGGAGCCCCGGGGGTCAGCTGGGCTGTGGCCTGGGGAGGGGAGGCATGAGCCTGTGAGCAGCGAGGGCCGCGGCAGTGAGGGAGTGTGTACGCCTGGGGGGTTATATAGGGGGCCGGAGCAGGCGGGCGGGGGGCAGGCAGCAGGGGAGGGCGGCCTGACACATCCTGACTCACCCTCCCTGCCTGCCTTTTCCATTCAGACGAGCCGGCTGCCTCGAAGGGCTCACGCCGCCTGCTCGGAGGAGGGCATGGAAGGAAAAGTTGGAAAAGTTGAAAAGGGAAAGGGGGGGGTGGTCGGAGAGGGGCTGGTGAGGTCATTGGCGTCCCCTCCCTCCACCTCCACGGGTTGAGGCAGACACACATAGCTCAAGAGCTGGGGCCCAGCTGTGGGTGGGGGTCCAGCTGGACTGGGACAGGCAGAGAGAAGTGGGGAGGTAGTAGAAGAGAGAGGAGAGAGAGGTGGGGACAGGGCAACAGATAAAGGCCTGAGGAGATGGAGGCTTAAGAGAGTCTGAGGGATAGAGAGAGACACACAGAGGGAAACAGGTATACAGAGAGATGGGGACATGGACAGAGACAGGGAGATAGAGATACACACAGAGATGGAGGCATGCAGAGAGATGGGGACACTGGGACAAAGACAGGGAGACACAGACACACACATAGAGGTGGAGGCAGCCAGACTGGAGAAGCAGAGAGGACCAGAGACAGAAAGGAGAGGTTCTGGGAGTCAGAGATCAAAGAGTGAGATGAAGACAGCAGGACTTGTAGAGACTCAGAGAGACCCTGAGGGGAAAAGGGACAGAGCCATCAAGACAGAGAGAGAGGAGGCAGGTGGCAGAAGAAATGCACAGAGATAACAGACACAATAGAGGCAAGATTGACAAGGATGGAGAGGCCTCGAGGGACATAGACAGGGAGACACACATATTAAAGAGAGGGAGACAATGAGATGTCAGGGACTCAGGGGACAGAGAGAGGGACAGAGACAGGTAGAGACATGAAAGTGGGAGAGAACCAGAGATGGAGACTGGGGACCAAGAGAAAGAAACATTAAGACACTGCATAGAGGCGGGACCTCAGGCACATGACTGCGCCTCTGTTCCTCAGTTTCCTCATCTGTGAAACAGGGATAATGAGAGTACTCCCCACCCCCTCAATGCCGCGGTGAGGATGGAGCGAGCGTATTCATGTAAAGCACAAAGTCAGCACTCAATAAATGTTAACCGTTGCTCTTCTCATCATTCAATTTTATTAATACATCCAGGGAGACAGAGAAAAAGATGTAGCCACTGGGAGAGACTGGAAGGTCAGGGGAGAGACGGAGATGGTGAGTGGGGGAGATAAAATGAGGATGATGGAGATACTGAGGCAGTGACCCAGGGCCAGGGCCAGGGAGCTGGAGACCTGGATGATGCCACACAGAGAAATGGAGACAGGAGGGGTGTCCAGGTAGAAGAGGGACACACAGATTCAGGGGGAGACAGCGATGCCCACACAAGCACATAGTGGATGAATGCCACATAAATGGGGGCAGAGGTGCTCTGGAATTCACAACAGAGCAAGTGAGGGACAGAGACACCAACCCAAGTCCCCAGGAGATCCTCTCCCCAGGATCTAGATGGCAGAGAAAAATGGGATTGGACTGCAGGCACAAAGAGGCGACAAGGACTCCGAAGGTCTCCCTGCAGACCCCCTCCCCCGTGCCCAGCCTCTGAGACTGTGCTGAGCTGGCAGGACTCTGGAGATGAATGGCGACTGGAGACTTCCCCCTCCCCATCCACCACAACTGGGGGGGTGACTGCTCAGGTCCCCAAGGAGGTGAGGTCACAGCCCCCCCATTGTGGGACATGACCTCATCACCTCAGGTAAGAGCTTTTTCTCTCCCTCTCTTGGTTTGTCACAGCCACCCCTTCCAGGGCCCCCCAGGGGCCCTCCCCAGCTCCTGCTCCCGCTGGGACCCAGGACTGTGACCACTGGGTCTCCGCCCCTCAGGGGGCCTGTTTCCGGCTGAGTCAGCGTGGGGGGCCTAAGGCTGCGTCAGTGAGGGGAGAGCTGACGTAGCCCCCCCCAGACCGGCAGGGCCAGCCAAGGTGACTCAGGCCACCAGCCTGGGGGATGGACTGGCCTGAGGGGATGGGGGACTGGGCCTGGGGCCAGCCCTGGAGCAACTACAGGCATCAGATAACGCCAGCCCCTTGCACCAACAGGACCCAGAAACCCAATCCCCTAGCCCGTCCTCACTAAGATCAGGATTCCAGGCCCCCAACCCCTCCTCTCTCATACCCAGAAGACCAATCCCGCAGCCCCTCCTTCCTTAGATCCAGGAGTCCAGACTCTAAACCTTAGTTTTGAGAAAGGTGGAGAAAAACTTGTGGCTCTTCTGCAATATGGGGAGCACTTTCTGTGGGAAGGTCGTGAGTCTGGGACAAATCAGGGGTCCCGGGCTGGTGCCAGTTTCTTATCCTGCCCCAGTTCTCACTCTGGGGGTTGTGGGGTAATATTTCATTCCCCCCTCTCCCCAGTGTGGCTGCAGGATGCTCAGGTAGATGGGGTGGGTAGAGAGCAGGAGGGCCGGGGATTGCTTGGGATTCCTGAGTCTTTCCCAGACCAGGGCGGGACAGGTTGGGTTACTTCTGCAGAAACAAGGACAAGACAGAGAAGAGAAAGGGAGATGAAGATGGGAAAAGAGATCCAGAGGCAGGAGTGGGGAATCCCAAGAAATGACAGATGATAGAGACTAGTAGAAACTGAGGCAGGAGCACAAAGACACAGAATGAGAAAACAGAGATGCAAAAAAAGATGGAACCTAGGAAGACCAGTTTAGAGGTTCAAAAACAGAGATTGGGAGAGACAGGGTACCAGAAACCCTGGGGTTGATCACAGACACTGGGGGAGATGCCATTGAGACAAGTGTGGTGCTGGTGGTGGGAGGAGGGGCTGGCCAGAGAGTCCTTGCTCATGTGCTAGCCCCTGGGTAAGGTGGAGCTGGCTGGGTGTGAGGTCAGCAGGTCTCAGGCTGTGTGTGTCCGTCTGTCTGTCCCTGGGGGGTCCTGTCTGGCCTCTGGGGGGTGACGGGGCAGACCAGCCACAGATGCAGACCAAGCCTGTCATGAGTGGTGAGGGCCGTGACGGCGGGGGCCCCCCCAGTCCTAAGCCACAGTCCAGGGCCAGGCAGCCCCGCCCCCCCCACCCCCTCCTTGATCCCGGAGGAATCCCGGGAATTGGGAAGTGGGTCCAGATGATGTTGACACAGGAAACGGTCAGCAGCTGCCCAGCCTCAGTCCCACAACCCTTTTGACCCCCACCCCCGGCCCCCTGCCGAGCCCCCTCTGTCCTGTGTCATCTATGACGGAGGCAGCCTGGGGCCCACTCAGCACCCACCAGGATGTTTACAGGAGAGATGGGTATGACAGAGTCAGCCTCATGGGGCTTCCTGAGAAATGGGATATGGCTCCTGGACTGTCCTCCCTCAGAACCAGGAGTCCAGACCCCAGCCCTCCTCCCTCAGACCCTGGAATTCACCTCTCATTTTCTCTCCTCCCTCAAATCCGGGTTTCTGGGCCTCCAACCCCCTTTTTCCTCAGACTCAGGGGCCCTAGCCCATGGCAAGACTGCCCAGAGGAGATGAGATTCCACCCTCACTGTGATGTAAAGTTGAGTGGATGTTAAGATGGAGTGCAATAATGATCATGGTCCCAACTCAGCCCCCCAGTTGGCTTCTTTTCCATAGAAGCCACGCCCCTCCCCAATCATTGGTGGAGACCAAAGAGGAAGTTTGAAGACCCCCCAGTTTGACTCCTTCCCCCACTCCCACCCCATTTACAGGTGGGGAAACTGAGACTTATGTGGGAAATGTGGGCTCCCTGCCCAGGAGTCACTTTCACAGCCCATGAGCAGTTCCTGCCCATTAAGCCCTCAGATCTCAGCCAGGGCCAGAGGCTGGCTTGGCCAGCCCCCTTCCCTGGTTGAACACTCTCTATGGCTTCAGCCCCACTGTCTCACCTCCCTCCTAGGTCTCCTGGTTGCTAGGGGGGAACCTTCCCTAACAATGGTGCTCAGTGAGGGCTTCTGTATCTCAGGGTCCCCCTTCCCCTAAGCTAAGGGGAAAGACTCCCTAGCAACCAGGTTTCATGAACCTTTTCGGCACCTGAGGACACCTTCTCAGGCATCAGGTTACTAAGGAAAAGGATTCCCTGGTCTCCCAGATCCTCAACCACTCAGGGTCCCCTGGTTGATAAGCAGGAGAAGCCCCAGACCCCCAACAGCCATGCCCCTTTCTAGACTTCTCTTTCCCACTCAAGTTGCTAAGGAGGCTCTTCTAAAGTCTGAGACACCCCCCCACACACAGGTCAATAGACCAGGCCAGTGTGAACCCTTCCTTTTTCCTCATTGCTCAGGGAACTCACTAGCAACAGAACTTAGAATCTTGGTGCTGGGAGGGCAGGAGGGTGGGGCTGAGCTGGTTGCCGGGGTGATGTCCTTCCAGGCCTCTTCCCACAGAGGCCCCAGAGGTCTGGGGAGGCGACATGGTGGGCTCTGGGATCCCAGCTTTGGGCCTTCTCCTGCTGATGCAGGGCTCAGTAGGTGAGGGTGCTGATGAGAGATCAGGGAGCTGAGGAGGGGGCCATCTCAGCCTCCATATAGCCCCCCAACACCACCCTTTTTCTCCCACAGATGGGAATGGAATCCAGGGATTCTTCTACCCATGGAGTGAGCAGTGGCTGAAATCCTGGGTCCCCCCGGGAGAGGGGGCCCACATTAGACTCTTGGGTCTAAAGGGAGAATAAGCTGGGTCCTGGGTCCGAGAGAGGTGGGATTAGGGCCTGGACTTCTGGGTTTGAGGGAGGAGGAATTGGGGTGTGGACTCCTGGATCCTACACTGAATAAGCAGTAGACAGGCAGCCCCTGAGCCTGGCTTTGGGACCTCATGCTCTAAGGCCTGTGGGGCCAGGCTCTGTGATGAAGCTGCCCATTGTGGTCATGTCCAGGCTGTGAGGGTGACGTGTGGGACAGGGAGAGCTGTGGGGGTCAGGCGGCAATCGAGAACCCCAATCTGTGCCTGCGCCTGCGATGTTGCTACCGTGATGGGGTCTGCTACCACCAGCGGCCAGATGGTGAGTGCCCCGAAGCCCAGGTTCCTGGGGCATGGGGCTGAGACACTTGGGTCTTCAACCTCCCTCCTTTGTCCAGAAAATATGCGGAGGAAGCACATGTGGGCCCTGGGCTGGACCTGTGGCAGCCTCCTCTTCCTGATCTGCAGCATCTGCCTGTTCTGGCAAGTAGGGTGGGGGCTCTGGTGGGCACCCTCACCTCCCAAGGAGCAGGCAGGTGGGTAGGCCAGACTGAATGTATTCCCTCCCCACCAGGTGGGCCAAGCGCCGGGATATGTTGCACCTTCCAGGTTTCTTGCTGGGTAAATGCAAATTATCGAGGACCGTCTCGCTGCTGTCCAAAGACCAAGGGACATCAATGGACAAAAAGACACTGTCTATGGGCAGCATGCCTATGGAGGGGCAAGACATCTTGCAGAGCACCGAAGGAGAAGCAACGGAAGGGAGCGAGGAAACAGAGGGGGATGATTAGGGGCATCCTGGGGGGACCCGTCAATACAGATATAGAGCATGGATGTGTGGTCTCTTTTTTGAGAGGTGTGGGGAGCAGGAGGCACAGTGGGAACTTGGTGCAAGGTAAATATGTGTCCATGTGTTGGAAGGAGTATGGTGGGTCAGGGCTGAAAGAGACCCGGGCTGAGTGGAGGGCAGGGGTGCTGGGCTGTGATCATGGGAGGAGCGAGCTGAGGGGAGGTCTGGAATATGAGGGACGTGGAGGGTTAGTGGGGAGGATCTGAGCTGAGGGGGACCTGGGCTAATTGTGGGGGGGCCCTGGGCTAACTGGGTTCCTGGGCTGTGATCATAGGGACCCTGGACGACTGAAAGGTGTGTAGGTGTAAGGGTGCTGGAGTGAGGTGGGTCTGAAAGCAGGAAGTTGAGGGTAAGTGTGGGTTGGGCAGGGTGGAAGGGTACCTGAACTGAGTTGAGGTCGGGGGGCATTCCACAGTCATGGAAATGTGCCCTTCAGCTCTTCTTCTGAAGGGAGTGGCCTCGCCCCCCAGCATGTGCCTGGATTCCCCTGGGCTGATCCTGACAATGACTGAGCATGGCAGGGGTACCAGTGTAGGTCCCCTTCCTGCAGGACCTGAGCCTCCCCCAGAAGATGACTTTGGCTCCCAGACTCCCCACCAGACAGCTGAAATTTTCTTGGAAGTGCACTAATGTCCAAGACTCATCATGTCCAATCTTCCTTCCCTCCCTTCTCTTTGCAGGTGTCAGATCTATACCAACTAACCCTCCATAAGTGTTTTGCCCAAAAAATATCTTGCAAGTTCGATTTGTCCCTGTGTCTGCTTCTTGGAGGACCCAAATTAACACAGGGAAGCATGGGCTGAGGGAGGTCTGGGCTGAGTGGGTGGGTCTGGGCTTGAGATACTTGCCTCCCGCTCTCAACTCCCTACCTGTTCCCCTCTGTGAAGGGTCAGCATGAAGCTGGCTATCCCCAAGGGCATGGGCAGTCTCACTGGGGGTATGGCCAGGCCCATTTGGTCTCCCAGCCCTGGAAGGAAGCAAGCAACCTCCCCACCCCCCCTGCCCCAGCGCTGTCCCTCTTCCAGGTAGACATGCAGTGCTGTGAGGCAGAGCTGTTTATCCAAGTGAGGACAGAGGGAGGACAGGTAGGCGTCCTGGCAGTTGGATGAGGTATGGAGCAGCTGTACATCTCAGTCTGGTCCTGATAGGTGAAGCCATGGGGTCATCTGCAGGGGGGAGGGTGGAGTTAGTGACTGCTCCAGATTCCCCTCCCATCCCTGCATTCCTAAGCCCATCACCCCGTGGCCTGGGATGCAGGGGCAGGGAGTTCCTTCCTCCTGCTTTAGTCCCTCACACATTGACTCACACACTTGCTCATTGGCTCGTTCATTCCTGGATCCCCCCCATCTGCCGGAGAGCCCCCAGCATGTGTGTGTGTGCACGTGTGCATGCGTGTGTGCCTTTAACTCATTGGAATCCGCGTGTACAAGATGGGGAAAGGCAGGGAGAGTGAGAAATGCAGAAAAAGAGACAGAGAGATAAAGAGACCTGGGGAGACAGTCTGAGACAGAGACACAGAGACAGAGTGAGAGAGATACGGAGACAGGCAGAGACAGAGAAAGAAGACAAACAGAGGGAGGAGAAATAACAAATGATGGGGTGGCTCTGCCCAGCTACTCAACTAATTTTGGTCTCAGAGGGAGAGGAGAGTTATCAGAACTAGAACTTTTGGGTCCCTCTGTTAAAATTCAAGTTCTCTGTCCTTCAGGTGTAAGGAGCACCTCACCCTCCCCAGTAAGGAGGAGTCCTGTGTTTGAACAGGTCCATTTTCCTTCTAAGAGGGGCCTATACTCAAGTTAGCTTGGCCATAGTCTCCCATGGGTGGTTCCAGCAGTGGAGGCCCACCCAGCTGTGTTAGACTTTTGGTCAGTGTAAAGGATTTTCACAGGTAATTCTTAACTACAGGTGGTTATTTTTGCATTATATGCCAAATTTTGTATTCGCTCATGCTTTACCATCTCATACAGTTATTCATGCTTTTTTAAACCAGTTTCCTTTTTTGAACCACAGAACACAGAATATGACTGAAGTGATAATTTTCTCAGTTCTCACAAAGAATAGTATAGAACGCATATCGTTCTGAATGCATAAGAGAACCATTAATTCATCACATATAGAGGATGTCTTAGGACATTAGGGTTAATTTTATTATGGAACCTCTATTTGAAAAGCTGATTCAGTCACCCATCCATCCATCCACCTCTCAACAAACCCATCCGTCCACTCATCCATCTACCTGCCCATCAGTCCAAACCTTCATTCAACTACCAATTCATCCATCTACCAATCTAACCATATTCATTAATCAGCTGATCCATTCACCAATCTCCCACACACCTATCCATCCACCCATCCACATCTACCTATTAAACAACCCGTCCGTACACCCATCCATCAATCCAATCACATTTAACCACCAACCAACCTATCTACTCACCAATCCATCCATTCATCCACCCATCCATCCATCCATCAACCAATCCACCCACCAGTCCATTCACCCATTCATCAACCAACCCATCCATCCATCCATCCTTCCACCTACCTGCCCAATCATCAATCCTTCCTGAGTTCACACTCTTTGCTGGGCAATGCTAGGAACAAATGCACCAGAGACCCAGGTCTTACCCTCAAGGCACTACCTGTCAAGTGGGAAAGACAGTACCAACACAGACACAGCACATGGTCGTACAAGCAGCAATAGGAGTAACTCAGACAATACGAAGGCCCAGAGAAGGACTGAGAAGTGGAGTTGGATCTTACAGGACATGTGGGAAGTTTTCTGGATGGAGTTGGAGACAGCAAGGACACTTCCGGTGTAGAGAAGAGTATGCACAGAGGCCAGTTGGTGTGAGTCTGGCTGTCTGGGGACTGAGGGATATAATTGCAGAGAAAGCAGGAGGAGGGGGACCGAAATGTGGGGGTTTGGGTTTAATCAGAGGGCACTAGGAAGCCACAGCAGGTCTTTTATTTTTTTCTTTCATGGGCTGGCTGGTAATGGGATCCAAACTCTTGACCTTTGTGTTACTAAGCTGAGCTCTAACCAACTGAGCTAACTGGTCAGCCCTCATAGCAGGTCTTTGAGCAAAGGCAGCCAAGCTGGAGAGGTGTGTTTAGGAATCGGGATAGAAGGTAGAGAAGAGAGAAAGGGGAGGGAATGACCGGTCACTTCACTCCTCCTGCCTCGTTGGTCCTCCTTACTCTTTCCCCCTCTCTTAGGACTACTTTGTCGGGAGAATCCAGGCTCCTCTACCTAAGTATTATGTGGCCGGCTTTAGGCAAAGGCGACACCTTTCTGGGACTGTTTCCTCCACTGTAGAATGGGGAAAATAATAGAGGCCCAGTTACAAGGAGAGGATTAAACGGGGCCTGGTGCACCTGGAGGCTGGAGTAAGGGTGGTACCTCCAGGTGCTGGGGAGGGCTGACAGTGACTCCCCCACCAGCTCCCTCAACTCCAGGGGCACAGTCTCATTTGTCTCCCCCAAGTCTGCACTTATGCCTGCTGACGCTCAGTCTTCATCCCTCTGGGTCTCTGCTACTCTCTGCCTCTCTCCAGTCTCTACCTCCTCCTGTGGCTCTATCTCGCCATTGCCTCTCTCTTCTCTCCATCTCCCCTTGTCTCTCCCTCTCTCCTCTCTGTCTCTCCATCTCTTCCCACCTCACCGCCTCCCCCCCACCTCCCCCCCTCACCTGGGGCTCATTCGCAGCCGGCGCCCGCCGCCCCAGGCCCGGCCTCGAGCGTGGCGAGCTGCAGGCGCACGCGGCG
>NW_007732920.1:68500-76302 GCF_000696425.1 Galeopterus variegatus | reverse complement strand
CGCCGCCATGCCCGCCACGTCCAGCGCCACGGCCAGCAGCAAGGCCATCCGGCAGCGGCCCAAGCCGGCCGCGGGCGCGGGCACGGCCGCTGGCGCGGGTGATGCACCCGGTGGTAGGCTCTGCGAAGCGCACCCCGCTGGCGCCGCTGCCATGGCCCTGCACCGCCGCGGCTGGCTCAGAGAGAGCGTTCCGGGGTGCGGCCCGGCCCGGGGCGGGGTTAGGGGACGGCGCCAGGTGTGCCCGGCGCCCTTCTGGTCACCTGAGCTGGGCTGGGCGCGGGTGGGCCCGATGCTGGGGCGCCCTGGCAGTGGTTTCTATGCAGGGCCTGTCCCTCAGCGACCTGTACTGGGGGCAGCCGGGTGCACAGATACGGGTGACCCAGAGCTGGTGTCCCCCAAGAAGTGCGAGGCAACACATGGTCAAAATTCAGGGTATTTTAATGGTGGCAGGGTAGGACATTGTGGGAGTCTGGGCATTGTTTCTGTTTAGTGCCTGCCTCCAGAGGCCTCCTGTGCACCGTGGTGGGGACAAGTGGGAAGAGAAACAAAGATCAGACAAGGCCCCTGGACCCCAAGGAACTCTGGGACGCGGAGAATCAATAGTCAGGGTGCTCTAAAGGAAACACGGTGGTCTGAGAGAACTGAGAATTTTTCACTCAACGCGTGTCTTCTGGTGCCTCCTGTGTGCCTGGCCTCAGCCCTAAGAACTCGAGGACAGTGTGATAGATGCGACTCACAGGAGCTCTCTGACACTACTATCAGATCCACAGTGCTTTAATGGAGGGAACGGGGCAAACTGTTAAGACTGTCAAGACTTAGTGGTGAAGTCTAAGGGCAGACAAGGCCCCTGGTCTCAAGGAGTTCCCAGATGTAATCACAAGTCAAAGTGCACTAATGGAGGTGACAAAGGCACTGGCATTCCTTTTTTTCCCCTTTCTTTCTTTTTTTTTTTAAAGATGACCCGTAAGGGTATCTTAACCGTTGACTTGGTGTTGTCAGCACCACTCTCTCCCAAGTGAGACGCGGCCGGCCCCCTTTTTTGCCTTTCTCTCTTCCTTCCTTCCTTCCTTCCTTCCTTCCTTCCTTCCTTCCTTCCTCTCCTTTCTTTCTTTCTTTCTTTCTTTCTTTCTTTCTTTCTTTCTTTCTTTCTTCTTTCTTTTCTTTCTTTCTTTCTTTCCTTCTCTCTCTCTTTTTTCCATTCCTTTGTTCAGTAGGGGGCCTCGCGTCCTCCTCAGCACCAGGCCTTGTGCTGGTAAGGTTGAGGACACAGAGAAACATCAGGTAAGGATCCTGCTCCTTAAGATGATCCTGACAACAGAAAACAAACTTCCAAGGAGTTTAGTGGGTGGGACACAGGGCAGACTGGAGAGGGGAGAATGGACGCGGGGGTGGGGTGGGCAGCACAGAGGGAAGGCAGAGATGCACAGGGAAGAGGGTGGACAAACCAATAGGGACCTCTAGTGGGAATCAAGAGCTGTCACATGCAAACTGTTTTCCTCCAAACGACTCGCCTTAGAGGAAATCCACGCTCCCCTGGGGTGGCAGTCTGCAAGAACCTTCCGTCTAGGTTCTCTCCAACCTCTAAACAGTTTAAGAGTTTATTTCAAGAAGACCCTGGAGACGATCATCTGCAAGGGAGCGGCCGGATTAGCCGAATGATTCCGAACGTGACCGAATGGAGACCGAGTGTTTCCGAACAGATCCGGGCCTGGGCGAATAGGGAAAGACGGCCGCGCCTCCGAAGGGCGTTTCCGGGGAGTTCCGAAGATGCCCGAGCGGGCCTCGGTGCCCGCCTCAGGAATAGCCGAGGGCTTACGAAGAAGACCGGAAGCATCCGAGGACGCCGGGTATAGACTTAAATAGTTCACGCGTTCACACATTCATTCATAAAACAAATGTTTATTGAGCAGCCATCAAGTGCCAAGCACAGTGCCAAGCTCTGGGTGGGCAATACCGGAGAGAGGCCGCTAAGGAATGGGTTTAGGGGCCTCATGAATTGGACCCATTCGGAAATCCAGCCGTGGAGTTCCGAAAACTTCCGAACTGTCCTCGGAACGGCTGCGTTCCACGGCCGAGAACGTGCTCTCGGTTCTCTAACAGAAGAGTTCCAATGATTCCCGAGCGGTACGCGACAGTCAGGCGGAAATAGCCGAACACCGCCGAGCCGCCTCGGCTGAGGGCCGGCAGGGAGGGAGAAGAGGCGCCCCGCGGTTCCCGGCGCGCGCTCGGAGACGAGCGGAAATGCGTGTGCGGTATTAAAGGCGGAGCCCCGCCCCCACGCGCCTCTTTCCGTCTCCGGCCGCCGAGGAGAGGAGGTGAGCTTGCGTCCTCTGTCCGCCCGGCGTGGCCGCCGTCTCTCGCCCGCCGCCCACTGTCTTTGCCCCCTGCCTGCCTTCTCTCCTTGCTCCCCGAGGGTCCTTGGTGGGCCCCAGCCCTGCCGCCTGAAGTCGTTGTGGAGTCTCACGGTTTCTTCCCCTCCCCCCATTCCTCGACGTTAGTCTGGGCTGCCTGAATCCGGCCTGACAGAAGTTCTAGGTCGCTCTGCTCTCAGGGATGCCCCCTTTCACCCAGGTTCCCAGTCACTCTCTTCCTGTGCTGTCCGAGCCCCGCGGCCCGGCGTCGGCCTGCTCCGTTTGACGTCCTTCACGTGCCCTGTTTCTCCGCAGCCGCCGCCATGTCCGCGCATCTGCAGTGGATGGTCGTGCGGAACTGCTCCAGTTTCCTGATCAAAAGGAATAAACAGACGTACAGCACTGTAAGTGGGGCCCGGACGCCTGGCAGGAGGAGGGTCCTGAGGTCTCCAACGCTTTGGGTCAGAAGAAGGGACCTTCGCATATCTCCGGGGCCCCCCTTCACGATGCCCTAAGCCTCCTCTTTTCCAGGAGCCCAATAACCTGAAGGCCCGCAACTCCTTTCGCTACAATGGGCTGATTCATCGCAAGACTGTGGGCGTGGAGCCGGCCGCCGACGGCAAAGGTGTCGTGGTGGTCATGAAACGGAGATCCGGTGAGCGTTTACTCTGGCTTGGCCCATACAGCAGAACCCCCTTCGGAGCAGGGAGCTGTGGTTTTTTAACTGTCAGGAAAGAGCAGTGATTCTGCCATTGAATGGAGCGTCCCTGGAGTCAGAATGTTGGCGTGGGAAGACGGCTTCTCTCCGCTGACTTGCCTGCTTTGGAAGTTGGACAGGTCGCTTAATCTGTTTTCTCACTTGTAAAATGGGAAAACTAATAGGATCTGAGCTTCACCAGGTAGTCGTGAGGGTTAAATTACAGGACTACATAATCGTAGTATGCTTTCAGATTAAATCCTCAAAAGAACTCAGGTGGGGGTGGATATTTCCATCTCGGGTGAGAAAATTGAAGCAAGCAGGTGAGGAGCCCTACCCGAGTCCCCATATGGAGGAGGTGACAGGCTGGGTCAGAAGCAGTAGTTTTACCTCCATTCTACCTGTGTGGGCTCTGAGAAGGGGTCCTGAGGACCCTACTCCCATAAACTGTCCTGTCAGGCAGACCTTTTTAGGGTCTCTCTTGAATATCTTGTGAGAGGAGGTCAAGGGGGAAGCAAGGGTCTCTCATGGAATATCCCACCTCCGCATTTGTTCTCCACCAGGGCTTTTTGTTGTTTTAAAGGAGTGAGCTTTTCGTAGGTTCTTGATTGGGACTGGCTTCTGTTCTGGTTCAGAGCCAAGCATCCTTCTATTCAGTGGCAGCAGCTGCTGCAGCCTGCTGGCTGGTTACCTCAGTGACTCTTGCTGACCCTGGAGGGAGATTATCCTCCTGTCTTAGGAACACACAGCCCCGGAGCAGCTGGTTGCTTGCCTCAGTGGGCTCCTGCATTCTCACTCCTGAGGACCCTGTACTGGAGTGTTGGGTCCTAAAAACTTTGCTTTTCTCTCTGATTGCTAAATACATGAGTGGCCTTTCCTGGGCTAAGGAATTAGATTGGCATGAGGGGGAAGTATGGGCTGCTTTTTGGGGAAACCGTTTACACCCATTGCCAGGAATGCAGGGCTTTGGCCTGGTTGGTTCCATCTGATTTCATATCCTGACTGACGCTGGCATCTTCATGGCACAGGAAAAGCATGTTTTCATGGTAGACACATTTGGGTGGGTGTCAGGGAGTTGTTCACTTTTTGATCCTGGGCAGTGGAGTCTAGGTTTTGCACTTGCCCCAGGGCTCTTCCTCACACCTGGCTTTCTCCATCACCTCAGCATCAGGGCCAGGCCTCACAGCTCTGCACGTCAGAACTTTGCTTGCTAACTCTGCCCCTACTCAGTTCAGGATTGTTCCAGAGGGGGTAGCTTAGGCCCTGGGAAGGTGAGGCAGGGGAGGGGACCAGTCTGAGCAGTGATCGCTATGTGGTCAGCATGAGGCCAAGCACCCACCTCACCTGCTCCCTGGACCATCAGAGTTTTGAAGTCAGGTGGCCTAGATGCAGAGTAAAATTAGATCTGCTACATGTGTGTGACTTGGACAAGAGAGTTCTTGTCTTATTTTTTCTGCTCCAGCTATGTAGAATGAGGTGGTAATGAATGTT
Source organism: Galeopterus variegatus (assembly GCF_000696425.1). NCBI lineage: Eukaryota > Metazoa > Chordata > Mammalia > Dermoptera > Cynocephalidae > Galeopterus > Galeopterus variegatus. Next base: position 71,763 of record NW_007732920.1, on the reverse strand, counting down.
GCTGTGTCTCTGGGACACAGTGAGGATGAGATATACGTAAGTGCCCAGGGCAGGACCTGGCCTAGCAGTAGTCACTCAGTGAATGCTTGATAAAGCGGGGCGAGACAGGGCTGTCTGTCTGTTAATACGTAAGTGCCCAGGGCAGGACCTGGCCTAGCAGTAGTCACTCAGTGAATGCTTGATAAATCAAAGCGGGGCGAGACAGGGCTGTCTGTCTGTTGGCATGGTCCAGGAGGTTGAGGGGCTGGCTTAGGGAAGTGGCCTGCCCAGTGTCAAACACCAGGGGTGCTTATCAGGGTCTTGGGGTGAGATTGCCTTTTGACATCTGGGAGGTACAGTAAAGGCTCAGACAGTTGGGCTGACTCCCGTGGGCAGTTGAGGCCAGGAGGATGTGACTCCTACTTGCAGTGGCCACCCAGGAGAGAGGTGGCAGTCCCAGGTGCCCAGCTAGAAACCAGCATCAGGAAACAGCCTGAGCTGTTCCCTTTGCCCCTGTGTCGTCGAGGTTGGCTCTTACTGATCAGGTCTTAGCTCAGTGACTCCTCGAAGATCTTCCCTGACCACTCTGTCTAAAGGAGGTTCTGCCTGGTGCTCTGCACTCTCTTGCCTTTTGCCTGTTAGCTTCCTAGTGTTAATTACAACTTGTGATGACACAGCCATGGACACTGTACATGGTCTGCCCAGGTTCTACCACCAGCTCATCCCGCTGTGTGGTCTTGGGCAAGTTGCAAGACCTTCCTCCATTGTTAAAATGAGGTGAGTTAATGAATGCAAAGGGCTGAGAACAGGTCCTGCATGTAGTAAGTGCTCAGTACATAACTATTAATGTTTTATTTGTTCTATACTAGAATGTAAATACTGTGAGGAGCGGGGCATTCATAACATATTCAGATGAGTGTGCGGCACGTGTACACATGTACATTTGCATATATACACATAAAACAGTATTTGTGGAGTGACCATTTCTCATCCAAATACCCACTCAGTCACCCTGTGAAGCAGGTGTCAGCCTCATTTTACAGGTGTAGAAACTGAGGCTTAACTAGGGAAAGGGTCACCCATGCCATTGCTCCTGACATGTTCCCTGCATACCTACTGTGGACCAGCCACTGCCAGGGGCAAGGATCCAGTATTGACGGCACCCCTGATTCCTGCCATCCTGGGGACCCTGTCCCCACTTCACAGCTCTGTGGTCAAGGACCAAGGGACTCCCTGGGATTCAACTTGCTTTTGGGGTCAGAGGGCCAGGAGCCCTGCCTATTGGGGCAGACTCACCCCCCCTCAAATGCCAAGCTCTTGACTTCAACTCTGTCTCCACTCCAGCATTGTTCAGTTCCAAGGATGGCAAACCTGATTGCTTCTTACCAGTCCCCTGTCTTGCCGGGACTTTTGCAGTAGCCTCTGCCCTTCCCCCACTTGGATCTATTTTCAGCCCAGACCCAGAGAGATCCTGTTAAAACTAAGGTGACTTAATGTCTGCTCAAAACCCTCCCATAGTTCTCATCCCACTTCACTTGGATACCAGCCTCCTTGCTGTTCCTTGATTCCACGTGGCTTAACTACCTCACCTGTGAAATGCCACCTTCTGGGGACTCGCCACCCTCCATCCCATGCCCTACTTTAACTGCTCTCTACAGCACTGATCTCTTCCTAATAACCTAGTTTGTCTATTTTATGTTTGCCCTGTGCTGGGGAGCAATGGCTTTGTCTAGTGCTCCAGCGTATGGTAGACATTTAATGGATGTTGAGTATTGAATATGTAAAGTCTGAAGCCCACCCAGTTTTGAGTTTGCTCTCATCACTTTCTGATGTGGCTACTGCTGGTCAGATGGCCTTGTCCTTGTCTGCTTCTGCCTGCCCTGGAGCTCTGCTTGTAGAGGCCCTCACCCACACAGAATCCTGCTGGCTGCCTTAACCCCCAAGATAAATATATATATATTTTTTGTCCTTTTTGAGACCGGCCACACCGCGCTCAGCCAGTGAGCGCTGTGATCGCACCGGTCATCCCTATATAGGATCCGAACCCGCGGCGGGAGCGCTACTGCGCTCCCAGCGCCGCACTCTCCCGAGTGCGCCATGGGCTCGGCCCACCCAAGATAAATATTTGAATCCTTTTTACCTGTGTTGCCTCCCCTGGTCTGTTTCCTCATCCATAAAATGGCCTCGCTCAGTGGGCCTTTGTCCCTCTGGGTGGTTACCCCGTGAGGGGCAGCTGGGCTGGGGAGGCTGTGCCTGGCATCTGGATACTATTGGTGGGTTGGGATGGAACCAGGAGAGGGCTAACGGAGAGAAGGTCTCAGCACTGAGTCTGCTGCTGGGGGGAGTCTGGAGTCGTCAGTGCAACTGAGCAAATGTGGACACACCTGTGTCCCTTCTTTAGGCCTCAGCTTTCCATTTCCTCCCTCTTGGGAAAGGGGAGGCCTTGGGGCAGGTATGATTTGTAGGGGGCTATTTATTCAAACTTTCTCACAAGTGATGTGTGTCAATGTGGAAATAGGAGAGTAGAGAAAAACTGAAAAAATAAGGATGCCATTAAAGAAACAAAACAGGGGCCGGCCCGGTGGCGCACTGCTACAGTGCGCTGCTTGGGAAGCGTGGAGGCGCTCCCGCCGAGGGTTCGATCCCATGTGCAGACCGGTGGCTCACTGGCTGAGCGAGGAGCGGGGGCAACACCAAGGGTTGCGATCCCGTTGCTGGTCCCGGTCCGGTACGGGCGCGACACTGAGGGTTGCGATCCGTTGCCGGTCATGAAAAAAGACAAAAAGACAAAAAAATAATAAAAAAAAAATAAAATCGACACTGAGGGTTGCGATCCGTTGCCGGTCACGAAAAAAGACAAAAAGACAAAAAAATAATAAAAAAAAAATAAAAAAACAAAACAAAAAACAAATACCCAGGCACACCATAGTCAAAATGCTGAAAGATAAAGAGAAAATTTGGAAAACTGCAAGATGAACCTTAAGATTAACAGCTGACATCAGAAGCAATGGGGACCAGGAGGCTGTGGGGACACATTCAAAGTGCTAACGTCCCCACACCATCCTACTACCCAAGTGTGTTGCCCATAAACATCCCCTGCCCAGGGCTAGTGGTTTTTTTTTTTTTAAAAGATGACCGGTAAGGGGCTTGGCGGTAGAGTGCGGTGCTGATAACACCAAGGCCACGGGTTCGGATCCTATATGGGGATGGCCGATTTGCTCGCTGGCTGAGCGTGGTGCGGACCACACAGTGCAGAGGGTTGCAATCCCCTTACCAGTAAAAAA
>NW_007732920.1:56682-68387 GCF_000696425.1 Galeopterus variegatus | reverse complement strand
CGCTGCTTGGGAAGCGTGGAGGCGCTCCCGCCGAGGGTTCGATCCCATGTGCAGACCGGTGGCTCACTGGCTGAGCGAGGAGCGGGGGCAACACCAAGGGTTGCGATCCCGTTGCTGGTCCCGGTCCGGTACGGGCGCGACACTGAGGGTTGCGATCCGTTGCCGGTCACGAAAAAAGACAAAAAGACAAAAAAATAATAAAAAAAAAATAAAAAAACAAAACAAAAAACAAATACCCAGGCACACCATAGTCAAAATGCTGAAAGATAAAGAGAAAATTTGGAAAACTGCAAGATGAACCTTAAGATTAACAGCTGACATCAGAAGCAATGGGGACCAGGAGGCTGTGGGGACACATTCAAAGTGCTAACGTCCCCACACCATCCTACTACCCAAGTGTGTTGCCCATAAACATCCCCTGCCCAGGGCTAGTGGTTTTTTTTTTTTTAAAAGATGACCGGTAAGGGGCTTGGCTCAACCCTTGGCTTGGTGTTGTCAGCACCACGCTCAGCCAGTGAGCAAACCGGCCATCCCTATATGGGATCCGAACCCGTGGCCCTGGTGCTATCAGCACCACACTCTACCGAGTGAGCCACGGGCTGGCCTGGGCTAGTGGTTTAAAGTGGCTGCAGCATCAAACTGGTTTAGATCCCAGCTCTGCTAGTTGTGCCTCGCTGTGGGCACTTGGGCAGTTCACATAGTCGCTCAGTGCCTCAGTTTCCCCATATATAAAATGGGCATTTTGAGTACCTTTCCCAGAGTTCCAAGAGGCAGGGATCTCGGTTTTGTTTGCGGCTGTGTTCCCAGCCTTTAGTCCAGTAAATGTTTGCAACAATGAGTGAGTGTAGAGCACACACTGAAAGGTTGCCAAGCCCGAGGTCACTTATAGCACTGGGAATCCCAGGTTCCCCACAGTGGCAGAGACTCAGGGCTGAGATGTGCTCTATTCATAGGAGGGGCTGGCGTCGACTGTAGTGGGGCTCCATCACTTCTTGGCTGTGCAACCCTGGGCAAATTCCTCAACCTCTCTGTGTCTTGATTCTGGCACCTGTAATATGTGCATGTCCACACACCCTATTTCCTAGAGTTGCTGAGAAGATTAAATGTGTAAAAAGCTCAGGACACCACCTGCCTGGCCATGCCCATAAATTTGTTGCAGGAATGAATTCATGAATGTTTATTATTATAAATGTTTTGACCAGATGGGGTCAAATGATGACAAATGCCTTACCATGTCTATGACTATGTGCACACAAAACAATGTTCCTGCTTTTCAGAGTACTTTGAAGACGTGCCAAATCCGTATGTACTAATGCCCCACAGTCTCAAGTTTGCGTTGTCATCCCGTATGACTGCAAGCAGTCCCACCTTCCTGCCTGCTTTTTGCAAAAATCATCCCATCTGCTGCATTCCGATCCAGGCTGTTTTTCTGCTTTGTCCAGGAATTGTATTGATTCCCCTTTGTTTCTCTTGTAGCCAACTGCAAGAATAAAATCATCCACTTGAAAATCTCTCATTGTGAAAATAACGTGCATGTGGTTTTGAAAAACTACAAAAGGAAGAAGAGTATCCAGGGGAAGAAACAACCTCAGAATCCCAGCCCCTGAAATAACCACTGTGCCTCTCCTTTTTCAAAACTCTTCACATATGTCCATGTATCTCATCTTTTCATCTTTTACACAGATTGGAAGACGCCATACATGGACCTGTACCTCGCTCTTTTTCCCTAATACATCTTTCTCTGCCAGCCCACACAGGGCTGCCTGCTCCTTTCTGCAGCTGTCACCAGATGCACTGTGTCAAACACCTCCCAATTTATTTAAACATATTGCTCTCTGCCTGAGCTCTCAAAGCTCCCCCAGCTCCCATCTCCCCTGGCCATTCCCCCCTTCCCCCTTGCTGTTCTCCACACAGCAGCCAGATCAATCTTTACAAGTTATAAATCAGACCCACTGCCCCCTTGCCTGACACCTCTCCATTTCACAAGGAATAAAAGCCCAAACCCTTTAGTCAAGCCAGCAAGACCCCGGAGACTCTGGCTCTGCCCACTCTTCCTAAACTCCTTAGGCTGCAGTCTCCTTGGTCTCCTCTCTCATCCTTGAAGTTTCTAGCTTGTTCCTATGATTCCTTCCCCACATTCAGGTCTATGTCAACTGTCACCTCCTCAGAGGCTGGGGTGGGTAAATGGCAAAATGGACCCATTTCTGCACCCCACCTCGTATCTGAGCTCTTTGCAATGTGATTTTGCATATTGGTGGAGGCTATTTCCTGAGTCTTTGAAGGGGTGAGTTGCTTTGGCAAACAAAATGTGGCAAAAATGACCTGTGCCAGTTCCAAGTCAGGCCTCGGGGGGCCTTGTGCATGTCCCCTTGCTCTGCATGGACTCTTGCCTCTACCATATGAACAAGCCAGGGCTGGCCTGCTGGAGGGACATGAGAGACACTCAGTGGAGAGCTGAGAGTCCCAGTGCAGGTATCCCTAGACCTGCCAGGCTGTTCCCTCACTTCCCAGCCCCCCACCAGCAACTGCTCAAATCAGCAGAACCACCCAGGTGACCCACCCAACCACCTGAGAAAAGTAACAAATGTTTATTGTTTTAAGCTGTGACTTTTTCCCTCACAATTTATTGAGATAATTCATGTAACATAAAATTCACTTTTTTATCAGTACTTTTTCCCTCACAATTTATTGAGATAATTCATGTAACATAAAATTCACTTTTTTATCAGTAATTTCTAGTTTATTTACAAAGTTGTGCAACTCCATACTGGCCAGCAGAAAAAAAAAAAAGCTGTGCAACTACAACCACTACATAATTCCAGAACATTTTCATCATCTCAAATAGAAACCCCATATCCATTAAGCAGACACTCACACCCACCCTCCCTCCAGCCCCTGATTTGCCTATTCTGGGTGTTTCGGGTTGAATATCCCTTATCCAAAATGTGAGGGATGAGAAGTGTTTTAGATTTTTAATTTTCTGGGATTTTGGAATATTTGCATTATAGTTACTGGTTGAGCATCCCTAATATGAAAATCTGAAATCTTTAATGCTCCAATGTGCATCTCCTTTGAGCACCATGTTGAGACAGAATAGGGATAGGCCTGTGAACCAAACTGACTCCATTTTCCCTGCTGAAGACATTTTGTTACTTTTCTACTCCTCAGTCATGAGGCCCCCAGGTTGCATGATTACCCCATGCCCTGATAAAAGTAACTGAAAGAGATCATAACCTGATGAACTGAGATAAGAGGGGAACAGATATTCAGAGTTGCAAAACCCCTTTCCCAAGGCTTGTAAAAATATAACTGTTAGCTTTGTTAAAGCTCTTATTATCTACCCATTTCTTTTCCCTTAATTGTAAAAATTAAGTTACATATTAACTTTAAGATCCCTTTAGGAGTTCCCACATGAGCACAAAACTTCAAGGTGACTGCTACAAGACCCTCCTGGGGTAGTGATAATGAGCAACACCACCATCTTGGACCTACTAAGCAGGCACAAGGACCAAAGCCCTAACTGAGCATGTGCCTGTGGTACAAACAGGAAGAACAGAATGGACCACCTCCAGAGGCACAGGATGATGATGCTGGCCGGCACCCCTTGTCCCATTGCCCTATAAAGGAACTTTAAACAGCTCCCCTCAGGGAGCTAGCTTCCCTGTAGCTACCTATGCATAAGCCTATCTCCTCTTTTAACAAAGCGTTGCTTGCTTTACTGGGTGCATTGTTCATTTCTATGACTTTGGAACCCAGGAGCCTAATTTGGTAACAATGTTGGTGCTTAAAAAGTTTCAGATTTTGGAGCATTTCGGATTTTGGAGTTTCATATTAGAGATACTCAACCTATATAAATAGAATCATACTCTATGTAACTTTTTGTATCTGGCATCTTTTACTGAGCATAATGTTTTCACGTTTCATCTATGGTGTAACATGTACCAGTGCTTCATTCCTTTGGGTGGCTGGGTGATATTCCATGGTAAGCCTTCAAGTTTTGAGGTGGTTTGTTATGCAGCAATATCTCATGGACACAGAAGCCTCTGGGGCTGTCCCTTGCTCAGTACAATCTGAGCTCAGCTTGTTGATCTGTGGTCCACTTGTTCAGGGTCTGTCTCCCCCAACTTACACGTGAATACATAAGAGCAGGTACCTTTTCTTCCATGCTGCATCCCAGCACCCAGCACAGTTCCTGACATACAATAGCTGCTCAGTAAATATTTATTCCATCAATGAATGAATGAACAGATTTCACCATCACTCCTACCAATGGACAATTCTAGTTTTTGCTACTATACACCACAGTACAGTAAGCACTGCTATACATAAACCTTGTACACTTGTACGAACATACGTGTCAGGTAAAGTCCCAGAGGTAGAAGCGTTTGGTCAAAGCAAATGTGTACTGGATCTCCGTACTGGCCAGCCACCAAAAACAACAACAAAAAAACAAAAACAAAACAAAACAAAGGGAATGTATGTGTATTAGTCAGGGTTCTCCAGAGAGAACCAGTAGGATACATACATAAATATATGAGAGGGGATTTATTAGGGGAATTGGCTCACGCAACTGTGAAGGCTGAGGAGTCCCATGGTGGGCTCTCTGCAAACTGGATGCTGGTAATGTGGCTCAGTTCAAGTCTGAAGGCCTCAGAACCAGGGAAGCTGATGATGCCGTTAGTGAAGACCTGGAACCCAAACATTGAGAAGTCTCAAGTTCTGGTCAACAGATAGGAGAGCAGAGTATATCCCAGCTCCAGTGGATAGAGAAAGCAATTCACCTTTTTTCTCCATTTTTGTTCTCTCTGGGCCCCCAGCAGATTGGTGGCTCCCGCCAATTATTGAGCGCAGATCTTTCCCATCCAGTCCACTCAACCCTTATGCTAATCTCTTCTGGAAACACCCCCATGGACATACCTAAAAAGACAGCTTTACCAAGTTTCTCGATATCCCTTAATATAATCAAGTTGAGATCTAGAACAAGCCATTACAGTATATTTTACATTTCAGTGACGACTGCCATGTTTCACAGAGTGACTGCACTCCCACAAACAGCGTATCCAGATATCTGTCTCCCTAGATTCTTACCAGGGCTGTGCATTTTTAAACTTTTAAATTTTTGCCGAGCTGGTAGATGAAAAAATCCCATTTAATTTGCACTTTAGTTGGCTTTTCTTTTTTTTGGCAGCTGGCCAGTATAGGGATCGAACCCTGGATCTTGTTATTATCAGCACTGCACTCTAATTAACTGGGCCAGACCTAGTTAGCATTTCTTTACACTTGGAAAGAGGGAGAACATCACACCTCACCCAACTAGTGATTTCAGATGGATCAAAGATTTAAATGTAAAAAATAAAACTTTGAAAGTATCAGAAGAAACCATGAATATTATTTTTATAATCTTATGATGGGCAAGACATTCATAAGTAGGACAGGAAACCCAGATGATGTAAAAGAAAAGATTAGTAAATTTGATTATATAAAATTTTTGTTATAAAGACTTTATGACAAAAAAATAAAAGTAAGCAAGATAAATAGTAGAATGATTAAAAGAAAAAAAGAAACAAAAAAGCAAGGTAAAATGACAAAAGTAATTATTTTTTTTGGCAGCTGGCTGGTATGAGGATCTGAACCGTTGACCTTGTTTTTTTTTTGTTGTTGTTGTTTTTTTAAAGATGACCGGTGTTGTCAGCACCACACTCAGCCAGTGAGCTAACCGGCCATCCCTATATAGGATCAGAACCCGTGGCCTTGGTGTTATCAGCACCACACTCTCCCAAGTGAGCCACGGGCTGGCCCCTGACCTTGGTGTTATAACACCTCGCTTTAACCAACTGACCTAACCAGCCAGCCCCCAAAAACACTGAGAAGAGATATTTACACTTCATTTCACAAAGTGCTAATTTTCTCGCTATAGTTTCCACAAATCTGTGGAAGGTTACAACCCAATAGAAAAACGGCCAAAGGCTGTGACCAGACAACTCACAGGGAAGTAAATACAAGTGACTTCCTCACTCATCTTTTTTTTTTTTTTTTCTTAAAAGATGACCGGTAAGGGGATCTTAACCCGTGGCTTGGTGTTGTCAGCACCATCCTCAGCTAGTGAGCCAACTGGCCATCCCTATATGGGATCCGAACCCGGGGCCTTGGTGTTATCAGCACCGCACTCTCCCGAGTGAGCCACGGGCCGGCCCTCAACCTCACTCATAATCAGGGAAATGCAAATTAATATTGTACTGGGATTTTCAGAATAGTATATGAAGGGGAAAAAAGACTAAATTTACAGAGGAGAAACTGGACAACTGTACTTTGGCCAGGTCCTGATCAAGGTCAACATCAACAGTGACCTCATTTGATAGCATGTACCCTTAATGTGATGTGATGCTGGTTCTTTACCTCCATGGTTTTTGTCCCTAAAATGCAAAACCTCAGTCTAATTATGAGAAAAACATGAGACAAATTCCAATAGAGGAGCATCCTACAAAATACCTGACCAGTATTCCTCAGAATGGTTATTAAAAACAAGGAAAGCCTAAGAAGCTGTCCCAGCCAAGAGGAGCCTAAGGAGACACAACAACTAATGTCATGTGGTAATGTAATAATGGCATTACGAATGTAATGTGGTATTACATTTCTAAAAGACATTAGGTTTAAAAAAGGAAATCTGAATAAAGCATAGACTTTAGTTAATAGTAACGTATCAATGTTGGTTCACTAATTGTGACAAATATACCATACCAATGTAAGATGTTAACAATGGGAAAATGTGTTGAGAGTCCCCAAACCATTTTGGGGATTTGCTAGAGGGACTCAGAGGACTTAGAAGAGCTGATATACTCACAATTACGGTTCATTACAGCACAAGGACACATAAAAATCTGTGGAGAAAGGTGCAAGGGTGAAGTCCAGGAGAATCCAGACACAAGCTCCTTGGTCACACAAAATGCACTTAAATTCTCCCAGCAATGATGTGTAGCAACACATCAACACAGAAGTATTGCCAACCAGGGATACTCACCCCAGCTCTAGTATGCAAGGATTTTATTGGGGATGTCACATAGGCATGGAGCACCCATGTAAGGGAGTCCAACCCGAGCTCAGATTGACACAGGGTGGCCCAAGGACTCAGTTAAGCAAAGACACTCTTACGAGGCAAGATATACCAAAGGCCCAGATGTTATCTCCCGGGAGCTAGTCAAGGGCCAGACCTACTAAAGACAGGCAAAAAAAAAAAAAAAAAAAAAAGAGAGATTCAGCTATAGGGGACACTATTATTTTCATAATTTTTCTGTAAATCTAAAACTATACCAGAAAATAGTCTATTAAATATAATTAAGGAGGGCCAGCCTGTGGCTCACTCAGGAGAGTGTGGTGCTGATAACACCAAGGCCACTGTTTCGGATCCTATGTAGGGATGGCTGGTTAGCTCACTGGCTGAGCGTGGTGCTGACAACACCAAGTCAAAGGTTAAGATCCCCTTTCCAGTCATCTTTAAAAAAAAAAGAAAAAAAAAAAATTAAGGGGGCTGGCCTGTGGCTCACTTGGGAAAGCATGGTGCTGACACCACCAAGTGAAGGGTTAAGATCCCCCTACCGGTCATGTTTTTTTAAAAAAAATTAAAAAAATAAAATAAAATTAAGGTATTTTCAGCTCTTAGAGAAAAATCCAAATGTTTAATATAAATCAAAGTGCTGGTGAGGATATGGGGGAATGGACACACTCATACATTGCTGACAGGGTGTAAATTGGTAAAATCCTATGGGGGCAATTTAGCAGTATCTGCACAAAATTACAAATGAATATACCCTTTGGCACTGTAATTACACTTATAACATTTATTCTACAGATATATTCCCTTGTGTGCCAAATGATCCGTGTACAAAAGTTACTCATTTCAGCATTGTTTGTAATAAACAAACAGCTGGCCAATCAGTGTGGGATTTGTGGTACAAATTTTGGTACATTTATTCAATGGAATACTACACAGCTGCAAAAAAGAGTAGGGAAAGTATTGTACATATACTGATATGGACAGACATCCTAAACTTATCAAGTTAAAAAAGCAAGGTCCAATATGCTGTGTACAGGACACTACCAGTTATCTAAAAAAAAAGTAACATCAGTCATCCCTGATTAAGGGAATGGGTGTTGTGGAGACAGGAATGAGAGAAACCCATCTCATTGTAGAAAGTTTTGCTATCTTTGAAATTAAAAAATAAGTAAGTTTTTGCTTTTTGGATGGGTAACATTCACAAGGTATTCCAAATTCTCCTTCCTTGAGACAATTAATGTTTGCATTAATTATTGTGACCAATCCACAGGCACTAGATGCATATGCAAGCAAATAAACATGCATCTTATTTTTTAAATACTAAAAAAAAAAATAACAGAGATGGTAGCATATCACATACACTGTCTGAATGTTGCTTTTTCCCCCTACTCAATAGTATTTTGGAGACTGGCCCAGCATTGGCTTAACCAGCTCAGTTGGTTAGAGCATGGTGCTGGGTGCTGATAACACCAAGGTCCAGAGTTTGATCCCTGTGGTAGCCAGCTGCCCAAAAAAAAAAAGGTGTGGGGTATTGGTCCATATTCATACATAATGAGCTTTCTCATGTTTTTAAAATTCTGAAATACAGCAGACATACAGAAAGTGCATAAAACATTTATACACTTTATTTTTTGTGGCTGGCCTTTATGGGGATCTGAATCCGTTATAGGGTTGCACTCTAAGTACACTTTAAATCTTTGATTTTTTTTTTTTTTGGCGACTGGCCAGCATGGGCATCCAAACCCTTGACCTTGATGTTTCTTTTCTTTTTTTTTTTTTTTTAAAGATGACCGGTAAGGGGATCTCAACCCTCGGCTTGGTGTTGTCAGCACCACGCTCACCCAGTGAGTCAACCGGCCATCCCTATATGGGATCCGAACCTGGGGCCTTGGTGTTATCAGCACTGCACTCTCCCGAGTGAGCCACGGGCCGGCCCAACCTTGATGTTTCAACACCACAGTCTAACCAACTGACCTAACCGGCCAGTCCTTAAACACGTTAAAAGAATACTCATAAAGCAAACACCCATAGGCTGGCCTGGTGGCGCACTCGGTAGAGTGCGGCGCTTGGGAGTGCGGTGGCGCTCCCGCTGAGGGTTCGGACCCCATATAGAGACCGGTCCGCTCACTGGTTGAGCACGGTGCGGGTGCGACACCGAGGGTTGCGGTCACGAAAAAAGACAAAAAAAAAAAAAAAAGGAAAAAAAAAAAAAGGAAAAGCAAACACCCATGTAACTGACACTGGGTAAATAAATAGAAAACTACCAGACTCTCAAAAGCCCCCAGGGACTCCATCCTTGCTAGAGGTAAATGGTACCCAGGTGATTATGGAAATAATTTCTTCATTTTCTTTTATAGTTTTACCGCCCAGACATGTTTAGCAGTATGGTTAATCTTTGCTCATTTTTGAATTGTGTATGAAGACATTCAGGCTGTAGGTATCTTTTTTTCCCCCTATCCCTGTAGATATCTTTTATGATTTGCTTGTTTTTTTCTTTTTAACTTCTCAATATAGATTGTAGTTGATTTTCATGTCCTTTTACCCATTCCTCTTTCCCCCTGACTTGCTCATTTTTCTGATCATTATGTTTGTGAGATTCTGCCATGTTTCTGGAAGTGATAGTTACTTTTTTGTTGTATGCTATTGTTTCTTGAATATGGAAGTGTGTTTATTCTGTTTGCCATCAGGAGAAATGTTTAAAGCCTGGTGTGTATGAACAAGAGTGCTGAGTAATAAATTAAGCATGGTTTCCACTTTACTACAAAATTTCCAGAGGGGTTTTACTATTTCTCTCTTCCAGCTTAGAATATATGGGAGTTTTTATTGCTTTACTACCTTGCCAGTACTTGGCATTGTCAGACTTTTTAGTTGTTGCTAATCTCACAGGAGTGTAAGGATATCAATTTTGGTTTATATTCACATTTTTTCAATTACTAACAATGTTGAGTACCTTTCCATGTGTTTAGTAGTTATTTGAATTTCCTCTTTTGTTAAGTGCTTGTTGAAGTGTTTTTGCCAATTTTTCTTTCGTGTTTTTTCTTTAAGATTTGGAGCTCTTTATATATTTTGGGTTATACTTGTGTATCCTGCAAATGTCTTCTATCAGTCTGACTTGTCTTTCAGCGTATTTTTTTATTTTTTTGGCGGCTGGCCAGTATGGGGATCTGAACCCTTGATGTTGGTATCACAACACCATGCTCTAACCAACTGAACTGGCCAGCCCCCTTTGATAAGCAGCAGTTATGTTTCTAAAAGAAAATTTAAATCAACCTGAGGTACACTTTACATAAAATAAATTATTTTATGCATATACAGTGATGAGCTGCATACAATGTTCCAGTCGATGATGGACTACAAATATGATGGAGGTCCCATAAGATTATAATGGAGGTGTAGATATACAGTAGACTATATCATCTAGATTTAAAGTCTATGTTTGCACAATGGAATTGCGTAATGATGCATTGTGGTTTAGTAAGTTTTGAAAAATTTACCATGTGAACGCCTCCATAATCAAGAACTAGAACATGCCTATCATCCCCAAAAGTTCCATCATGTCCCTGTATATTTGATCCACCCTGATCCTAGGTAACCAATAATCTGCTTTGTTATTTGCTTTGCTGGCTACAGAATGTCATGTAAGTGGAATATTCTTACGTTTGTATATGGCTCTGTTCAGCATATATTTTTGAGATTCATCCATGTTATACGAATCAGTGTCTTGCTGAGTAGTATTCCATTCTATGAATTCATCAAAATTTCTTTACTCATTATGTTGATGAACATTTGGGTTGTTTCCAGTTTTTCCTATTACAAATAAAGCTACTATGAAAATACATGTGTGTCTTTTTTTTTTTTTTTAAAAGATGACCAGTAAGGAGATCTTAAACCTTGACTTGGTGTTGTCAGCACCACGCTCAGCCAGTGAGCTAACCGGCCATCCCTATATGGGATCCGAACCCGGGGCCTTGGTGTTATCAGCACCACACTCTCCCGAGTGAGCCACGGGCCGGCCCGACATGTGTAAGTCTTTACCTAGACATTTTCCTTACTATTAGGTCAATATCCAGGGATGGAATTGCTGGTTCATATGGAAAGTGTATGTTTAAGTTTATAAGAAATGACCAGGGCTGCCAGTTAGCTCAGTTGGTTAGAATGTGGTGCTGACAACACCAAGGTCAGTGTTCAATCCCTGTGCCAGCCAGCCATCAAAACAAAAAAGCAAAAACTCAAGAGAAGTGGTTTTTTAAAAAAAAAAAAATGCTGACTGGATAGTAAGGGGGTATGGAGCCAAAACTGATGAGAAAATGGGAACCTGGAGAGTTTGGAAGTGCCTTTTACCCTGAGGGCATTTGTGGATCCCTGCAAATATCAACAAACAAAAAAGTAACAAAGAAATGGCCAAACTGGATGAGAATCAACAGAAACTGACCCATGAAGTCAACAAATACTGGAATAATCAGAAACCAATTACTTTCCTGTCCTGGGGTGGGGGGAGGGGGAGAAACCAATTACAGAACTGCTGTTCTTTCTGCTTTAAAAAGATTAATCTAAAAAAAAAAAAATATATATATATATATATATATATATATAAACATTGTCTCTAGAACTTCAGTGAGGAAAAAAAGCATTAAAAAGACAAACTTGATGGGCC
>NW_007732920.1:47316-56009 GCF_000696425.1 Galeopterus variegatus | reverse complement strand
CTAAAAAAAAAAAAATATATATATATATATATATATATATATAAACATTGTCTCTAGAACTTCAGTGAGGAAAAAAAGCATTAAAAAGACAAACTTGATGGGCCGGCTTGTGGCTCACTCGGGAGAGTGCAGTGCTGATAACACCAAGGCCACAGGTTCGGATCCCATATAGGGATGGCCAGTTGCTGACTAGGGAGAGCATGGTGCTGACAACACCAAGTCAAGGGTTAAGATCCCCTTACCGGTCATCTTTATAAAAAAAAAAAAGACAAACTTGAAAACATCTACAGGACACAAAGAGTAATATAATGATAGACTTAAACAATGTTTATAAATGTTTATAAATTAAAAAAAATCAATGTAAAAAAAGTATTGAGCAGGACTGGCAGCAGTTTGGATGCAGATGAAGAATTAGCCAACTAGAAGACAGACCAGAAAAAATTAACCACACTACACAGGGAAACAAAATTAACAGTGTCAGGCTGGCTGTTTAGCTCATTTGGGAGATGTGGTGCTGGTAACACTAAGGTCAAGTGTTCAGATACCCATACGGGCCAGCTGCCAAAAAAACACAAAAAACAAAAACCAAAATTAACAATGTCTACGTTTCCCAAATATTTAAAAATTAAACAACACATTCCCAAGTAACTCATGGGCCTAATAACATATTACAAAGGAAATTAGAAAATATTGAAATGATATAAAATGATATTGAAAGCACACATATCAAAATTTGTGAGGGCCGGCCCGGTGGCGCACTGCTACAGTGCGCCGCTTGAGAGTGCGGCGGCGCTCCCGCCGAGGGTTCGGATCCCACATACAGACCAGCTGCTCACTGGCTGAGCGAGGTGCAGGCGCAACACCGAGGGTTGCGATCCCGTTGCTGGTCCCGGTCCGGTCCGGGTGCGACACTGAGGGTTGCGATCCATTGCCGGTCACAAAAAAAGCCAAAAAAAAGGAAAAAAAAAAAAAAAAAAAAAAATTTGTGGGATACAGCTAAAGCAGTACATACAAGGAAATTTTTAGCTTTAAATGCTAAGGTTAGAAAAGGAGAAAAGCTAAAAATCAATTATCTCAGTTTCAACCTTAAGAAACTAGAAAAAAAAGAAGAAATTTAGGGCCGACCCGTGGCTCACTTGGGAAAGCGTGGTGCTGACAACAGGTGAAGGGTTAAGATCCCCTTATCGGTCATATTAACAAAAAAAAGAAAGAAATTTAAACCCAAAGTAAAAAAGAAGGAAATAAAAAAGAGCGGAAATTGGTGAAACAATAGAGAAAATCAATGAAACCAAAAGCTGGTTCTTTGAGAAAAGCAATAAAACTGATAAATCTAGACTGGAATAAGAAAAACAGAAAATACTGAGCCTGATCTAATCAGGTGAGCCCTTAAGTATGGCCTGGCAGGGCATGTAGAAGGAAAGCTTCTGGGAGGTGAAAAGAGCCTTTAGCCCTAAAACCACAAAAACTGTAATCAACCAATAACCATGTGGGCTTGAGAAAACCTTAACACAGTAACACAGCCAACAGATACCTCAATTTCAACCTGTGAGACTGAGCAGAGCAGCCAGCTTAGCCTTACACATGCTTCCAACAGAGACTTTGAGATGGGTGTTGTTTTAAGCCTCTGGGTTGTAATCTGTTATGCAAAAATACACATGGGAACAGGCTTTGTTGCCCACAAGGGAAAAGCCAATCCTAAGGCCCGAGCTTGGATCAGATGAAGAAAGGGGATAAATAGAGCCTTGCCCCAGTCCAGAAGCAGACTGTCAAGGTGAGAGTGAACTGCTCACCCAGGGCTGTCCAGGGCAGAAAGGCCACTGCCACACCAAAGCGCCCATTTTGAGGGAAGGAGCAAGGGCAGGGACCATTCAGGCTACCAGGAGCAGGCTCTGGGACCCCCACCTCACCTTAGATTGGAAATCTGACCTGAGAGGGATAATGACTTCTCCCTCCCACAGCATGGACAGAGGTGGCCCCAAACCTCAAACAGGAGGCCTGCAAACCAGATGGACCCAATGCTGCAGCCTGTGAGCCTCTATGTGCACTGAGAGGGCCAGAACAAGGACTCCAACAGCTCTGAGCCACATGGCAGACCCAATGGTCCTGGGGTACCTGTGAGGCACAGAAGCTGCTTTTCCAACTTTATTTAGAAAAACAAATCAGGTCCCAGTGCTCCCCATGCCCTCCCCCACCCCGACCATAATTTAAATAACTTAGACACAGAGTTGGACAGAGGGGCCAGGAGGGGACAATGGTGTCAGGGGTGGAAAGAGGGAGAAGAGCCCACTACAGCCGCCGCAGTGCCCGCTTCTTGTCCGTCTTTTTCTTGGCTGCCAGCTTCTTATCTCGCTCGCCTGCATGCTTCTTGGCCATGGGACCCTCTGCTCCTCCCAGGCCCCCAGGGACCACGGGATTGGCGGAGGCTGTAGCACCACTAGCCAGCGCCCGGCTGGCCTCAGCCCTCCCGCCACTGGGCCCGCTTGCACCACCATGGATCTCGGTGAGCAAGCGGGCCCGGGCAGCGTACTCCTCGTAGTTCTCCAAGAGCAGGCGGCCTGCCTCCTCATTGAGCGCAGACTCAGGGTTAGGGTGGATCAGCAGGCACTTGATGGTCTGTGGGGAGAGGGCCCACCGTCAGGGAGGGTCAGGCAACCCCCAAGGTTCCACAAGACTGTCCAGCCTTTTGGCTTCTGCACTGGCTGATCCCTCTACTCCCAACTCTGCTTTCTGAGATCAGATTCAGGCCAAGCTCACACCCACATCCTTCTCATCTTTGCTTGGTGACACCTTCACTGGCCACCTCTCCTTTCCCTTACTTACAGTAAATGTTCTGAAAAGAAAACAATGCCAAGGACAAGTCTGGCCTAATGGTTTAATATCCCTGGTTCTCTGAGCCCCTTGTTGAGTGATGGGGATAAAGCCAGGCTCCTCTCTCAGGAGGTCCATTATTTGTCTGAGCCTGGGGCTTGAGTCCCATTGTGGTTCAGAGGGAGAGCCAGCAGCCAAGCTGAAGTGGGTCTGGGCAGACCAGCCACAGCCCCTAAGTGTGGTGTCTGCCCCCTCCCATTTTCCTTCTAAAAGGGAACCCGTAACGCCCCCAGGAACAAAGGAAGAAGCCTTGCTTTGAGTAGGTGACAGTGCTGGACTCAGGGTGCCAAGTATCATTGTGCTTTAAAAACATAATTTAAAATTTACTAAAGTATACAGTTCAGTGGTTTTTTAATAGTTCCAAAGTTTGTGCACCCATCACCACTGTATTCCGGAACGTTTTCATAAGCCATTGTATCTCAGCCAGGGATGATTTTTGCCTCCTCCCAGGGCTGCTGTTTGACACATGCAGAACACCTGGCTCAGCTGACATCACTAATGATGATCAGGGACACAGTATCCCACCCTAATTCTTATCACTGCATCCCTAAACTGGAGGTTTGGCTGCTCTTCCCGTGCTCCCTCCCCAGCAGAGCCTGTCAGGCCCAGGTGCAGACCCATCAGCCAGCAGGCCCAGTACTGCCAGGGCCTGTTTTCCCTGTCTCAGAGCTCAACTCCAGTGTTCCCAGCAGATGCCCCTGACACCCCAGGGAGAGAAAGGTGAAACAGGCGGGAGGGAGAGGTTTGGGATATGTTTATCTTAGAGCTCAATCTTCTCCCAGTTCCCTGCAAGAAACCCCAATTCCCCACCTGCCCCAGGGGTTCATTAGAAATTTAAGTACATTTTTTTTTTTAGTTTGCAAGAGGAGTGCAGAAGGCAGCAGGTGACCTAAATGCTTTGAATGGCCTGGGGAAACCTGGGAGCAGTGGTGTAGTATAGGGTATCTCCACCTCGGCTGACACCGGGGTCGAATTATTGTGTTGTGGGGCCGTCCCACACACGGTACATGTTTTTTTTTTTTTTGTCTTTTTCCGTGTCCGGCAACGGATCGCAACCCTCAGTGTTGTCCCTGTACCGGACCGGGGACCGGCAACGGGATTGCAACCCTCGGTGTTGCTCCCGCGCCTCGCTCAGCCAGTGAGCGGGAACCGGTCTGTATGTGGGATCCGAACCCTCGGGCGGGAGCGCCGCTGCGCTTCCCAAGCGGTGCACTATCCAGTGCGCCACCGGGCCGGCCCACACACTGTACATGTTGAACAGTGTCCCTGGCCCCCACCCTCTAGATGCCAGTAGTACCGCACCCCCCCAACCCCGTTTCGACAATCAAAAATGTTTCCTACAATGCAAGATGTCCCTGGGAGGAGGCAAAAATCATCCCTGGCTGAGATACAATGGCTTATGAAAACGTTCCAGAATACAGTGGTGATGGGTGCACAAACTTTGGAACTATTAAAAAACCACTGAACTGTTAAAAAACCACTGAACTGTATACTTTAGTAAATTTTAAATTATGTTTTTAAAGCACAATGATACTTGGCACCCTGAGTCCAGCACTGCTAATATTTCCAGAATTTCCCAGAAATGCTAGGAACCTGAATTTTTATATGGAAACCCTCAACTATTTCAGAGTTGTTTTAAAAAAAGAAAACAAAGCACCATGGCTCAGATATCACTGGGATGTCCAGAAGGAGGGAGGGGGCCCAGGCCCAGCCTGGAACTTACCAGCAGCACATGTCGGATGCCCAGCTCAGCCTTCCAGTCCCTCTTGAGCACGTTGACGCAGATCTCGCCATTGGCACCCACATTTGGGTGGAAGATCTTGGTTAGGAAGTAGCCCTTGGGCGGGGAGGCAGGGAAGTCCTTCCCCAGAAGGAGTTTCATGCGGAACAGACCTCCGGCATATGGGGTCCCCTCTGGTGTGGAGGGATTGGGGGACTGGGTGAGGACACTCAAGACTCCCAGCACCCCACAACACTCTGAAGCCCAATCTCCATAATCTGGCAGTGAGGACAGTGCCCTGACGTCTCCTCCACCAGGCTAGGGGATTCCTGAGAGGAGGAAAGGCCTAGGGTCCCAAGTGGCCATAGGAAACCCACCTCACCTCAGAGTTATGCCCTGTCCTGCAGCCCCCACCTGTGTCACCACCAAGCCCTAGTCTACCCCCTATATACCCCTTCTCCTCTCTCCCAAGTGACGGCCGTAGTCATGTACCCCTCCCAGAAGGCAGACACACTTATCTTAGACTTGTACATGGAAGCCTTTCAGGCAGATGATCCAATAGTTCTGTCAACTTGGTAAGTGGGTTCTCTCATTCACCTACTTGCTTTGGTCTTAAAACCTGGGTATCATGGCTGCCATTCCCACCTCAGCTCCCACATCCAGCCCCATCAACAAAGCTTCCTGACTGGCCTCCAGCTTCTACCCTATCTAGCTCCCCTCTCTCCACTGCAGTCAAAGGGAAATCTGTAGAGACTGGTCACAACCCTGCTTGAAACCTGCCACCAGCTTCCTTTCCAAACTCCTCCCCAGTCCCCCAACCACCCCACGTAGCAAGATATGAATCACCTTAACTGTCACCACCTCAGGGAGGTGTTCCCTGACTGTCTCCTAACCATCACCACTCCAGACTAGACTCTTTCTCCATATGCTCTTGTAACATCTTGGCTTACTTTGTAGAAATTCAGATGACAGAAATGTAGTTTGCATGAAACTATTCTAAATCAGTGCACAATTAAACAGTTATATGCAAACACTAGATTTCATTACTTGTCAATCCCACAATGCTGTGTCTGGCTTGCTCCTTGCTATGTCTCCAGAGTCCTTCACACTGACAGCAGGATGGGATTTGAGATCATCTGGCCCATCCTCCAGACCTTTGCTGATGCTATTCCCATCACCTGGAATTCTCTTCCCACTCCTTAAACTCTACCCACCCTCAGGTCCCAGGGAAGCCATATTTAATAATCCCACCCCAAATCTGGGTAAGGTGCCCATTATATGCTATCTCAGCAGCTAAGAATTTCTCAACACTTATGGGAAAAGGATATATTATTTGTCATTTCTGATATCCTGCCCTGCAGACCATGAGCACCACAAGAAGCTGTGCCTGATGCCCATTATATGCTATTTCAGCAGCTAAGAATTTCTCAACACTTATGGGAAAAGGATACATTATTTGTCATTTCTGATATCCTGCCCTGCAGACCATGAGCACCACAAGAAGCTGTGCCTGTCCTGACCACCTCTGCATCCCCAGCACCTGACACAGGGCCTGGCCTGTAATGGGTGCTTTGAAGTCATCTGTCTTAGAGCTGAATGACTGAAGGACCTAAGAAGCAGCTTTTCCTTCTTTCGTTCCGAAACTCACCAGGGCCCTCGATGGTGACCTGCAAGTCAGTTAGGTCCTCCTCGTTGGGAAAGACCTTGATGCCATCGGGAGGGTCTGCAGTCAGCGTGGTCACCTCCTTGTATACCAGGCGTATGATGTGGGGGGGCAGGTTCTCCACGTTAGAATTCTGGGCAGGGATGAGAGAAGAGGATAAGCAGCAAGCAGAGGTGGACCTCCTGCAGGGTCTAAAGATGCAGTTACCGCTCTAGTCTTGACCCTGCGGTTCCAGGTTGTCAATCAGCCCTCGGCTCCCAGACACACACCCAGGATGCTTCAGCCGCCGTTCCCAGGCTGACTTCCAAACAGAAATGGGGTAAGCCTCCGAGGGGGGCTTCCGGATGGCTCCATCTACCCCAGAAGCCCCCAAAGCCATTTCCTAGTACCGCATGGACCCCCAATGGTTTCAAGTAGGCTAGGCCTGAGGCCTACCCTGTCTCCCTTCCCCAACTAATCTTAGTAAAGCCATCCTCAAAACCACGGCTCAGGCCTGGAGGTGGAGGCGAGGCATCCTTGCTCGGGATGACACCCACGGGTGGGCTGCAAAGAGCCCGAAGCCTTCCCGAAACTCGGCCGGGCCTTTCCCACTAGGGAGGCGGCGGGCCGCCCAGGTTCCTGCCCCGCCTGCGAGAAGAACCTTGGGCCCATCCCTGGCCCCGGACCCCCAGGCGGGCCCTCAAATCCCTCAAGGCTTCTGAGACTTCGTCTACTTCTCCAGGGGAGCCCCCCGACTGTCCCTTTCGGGCCCGGCCGCTCGCGCTTACCATGACTGCGGCGGGCCGGGGGCGGGTCCCCCCGGCCCCCTTCCTGCGCTCTTCGGGCCGCCGGCCGGGGCGGGGGGCCCAACTGCTGCCGCTGCGGCCCTGGCGAGGCCCCGGCAGCCCCACTCCACACCCCTCTGGCTCCGACGCCCGCCGTAAAACGACACAGCAACCCCACCACCACGGGTACCCGGCCGCACTAAGCCGCCCGCGCGCGCACCACAGCCCTTTTATATCTGCCCGCAGGCCACGCCTCCGCCCCCAAACGGCCCTGCAGCGACGCGCCTCGACCCGTGAGGTCAGCGCGCACGTTCCTTGGCGTGCGACGCTCTTGCCCAGACTCCTCAATCCACGGTCAGAAGCGGGAGAAGCTAGGGCGGGTGCTGCGCGGTGGGCCGACTATTGGGGGCGCCGTGGGGGAGTCAGGGAGGGGACCCGGAGCATGGAAGCGCTGAGAAGGAAAAGTAGAGAGGAACGGGGACGAGGGATGCGACGCGGGCGCTGATTGGGCCGTTTGAATGAGACACCTCCGCAGCCCGGCGTACGCGCGCGCGCCCTGACGCCGAGGAAATCGCGCACGCGCCTAACGGTCGGACTGGAGGCCGGGGCGGAGCGAGGGGAGGAGGAACTCGGGGTTTTAAACGCGTGATGGAAGGCACTCGGGCCAATAGGTATACGCGATTGTGAACTGGAGGTCACGAGACTCGCACGGGCCAATCCCTGATGGAGAATGCGGTTCGGGGGGCGGGGTAACAGTCGGGAATGGAGAACGACCAATGTGGAGCCAGTTTAGTTCAGGCTAAACCGCTCCTAGCCAATGAAATTTGATGATTTTTTGTGTATACAAATAGAGGATGCGCTGCCTCCCAGCACAAGCCTCCTCTCAGCCGTGGTGTGGGTGGCGCTGGAAATCAATTTANGCTGCCTCCCAGCACAAGCCTCCTCTCAGCCGTGGTGTGGGTGGCGCTGGAAATCAATTTACAGTTTTCTACCAGGTGCCATTTTGTGCTGGCATTGATCTGTGACCTGTGTTGCAGAAGTTCGATGGCCAGTTCGAATAACCTTGCCGGTTTGGACCTCCTGGCCCTTAAGTGTGTAACCTCTGACCCCATCAGGCCTCATGGAGGGCGCCAGGCCTGTTTCCTTATGTTGCAAATGTGCACTGGGATCCTTTCTGATGCCAGGGAAAGGAGTTGGGAGAGTTCCAATGCCTTATTCGGGGCATTTCTCTGTCTGTGACTGATCCATGGCCACCAGCCACAGGACTTCTCTGGGACTCAGTTTCCCAGTTTAGGGAATGGACACACAGTTGCCTGGAAAAGGGCGGCCAGAGCTGCCTGGGCAGCCCTTAGGATTTGCCAAGCGAGGAGGAAGCCCGGAAGCTGAACTTGGCCTGTTTGTTTATCCGTGCAGTGGGGACGTGGTGCCCATCTCAGGGCATCCCTGCCAGTCTGTGGGTCAGAACGCGAGGCAGAGGCATCCTCCGCACATCTTAGCACCTTGGTGCTCCCATAGCAGTTTAGTTTGTTGGCCTTTTTAGTCGTGCACAGGACCAGCAGTATCTGGGCCTAACTTGGCCACGGGAACCTGAAAAGACTCTTGGCTACCATCTTCCTTTCAAGGAGCCTCAGCTTCCTGGAAAAGGAAAAAGGAAGGTATAAAAGAAACTTGCAGCACA
>NW_007732920.1:44835-46373 GCF_000696425.1 Galeopterus variegatus | reverse complement strand
TCAAGGAGCCTCAGCTTCCTGGAAAAGGAAAAAGGAAGGTATAAAAGAAACTTGCAGCACAGCAATCATCATCATAACTACAGTTTGTGGAGAATTGGGTACATGTGGGCATTTTACATGCCTTATCTTCTATTTTAGCCTGCTGTGTGCAGACGATTCCAGCCCATTTAACAGGCAAGGAAACTGAAGGAGCAGGAGGTCAGGTGACTTGCCCAGGTCCCCCAGCAAGGACATGGCAGAGCTGGTGGTTAAACTGAGCTGTATCTCAAAAACCCACCCCAAAGACATAACGATAATGATGATAGTACTACTCGTTATTATCTATTATGTGTGTGTTGTGTGCCAAGCACTGTTCTAATTTCTTTACTTGCTTGATCTCATTTAATCCTGCAACAACCTTGTCAGTTGGCTACTGTGATCCCCTCTGGACATGTGTATTCATTCGATACATTTTTTTGGAGAACCTGTGATGTGGAAGGTAAGATGCTATGGGGATACAGCAGAGAATAAAAGGGGCAAAACCCGTGCTTTCCTGGAGCTTACATCCTAGTGGCACAGCCAGACAGTAAGCAAGTCTGTACTGTCATGTGGTTGAATGATGCAGACTGAAGAACAATAAATCAGTGCTAGGGGGATAGAGAGGGAGGAATGGGGCCTGTTATTTTGCCTTGGCTGGACAGAGAAGGTCTCTGTGATGAAGGATCTTTGGGCTGTGGGAAGGTCTATGGGAAAAGCATTTTGATCAAAGGGAACAGCAGGTGCAAAGGCCCATTGAGGGTACTGTGCTTAGTGTGTTTAGGTAGCCATCAGTAGGCCAACAAGGCTGGGTTGGAATGAGCCTGGATTAGTAGAGAGATCTGAGGTCAGAGAGGTAAGTGGCACATGCTGGTTATATCATGCAGGGTCTCCTAGGTCATGATGAGGAGTATGTTCTATTCTTTGAGCATTGGGAAGCCACTGGTGGCTCTGAACAGGGCGTGACTCCATCTCACTTATGGACAGAAACAGGGAGGCCAGTAAGGCATGTGCATTCATCCATGCTGGGATGATGGCAGCTCTAAGCAGGATTGGTGGCTGTGGGGATGGGGAGAAATGATGGGATTCAACAGGTGAAGTCAACAGGAACTGGTTTAGATTGGACCTGGGGTGAGGAGAGGGAAGGGATTGCCTGTACCCTGAATAATTGCTGTATGTGTGGGAATTTTTTTTTTTTTTTAGGCGAGTCAAGTGAAGCAGTGGGAGTGGAGAAAGAACAAAGAAATCTGTAACTGGTTGTGATCAATTTGTTGTAAGTACCACTGCAGTGGGACATCCCCGAATTTGTTTTTGTTAGGGTATAGGACATGGGTGGGGAGATGTCACCTTGGGGTGTGTCCCTCCCCACAGGAATGTCCATTCTAATCTTCCTGGAATAGTTTTCAGAACTTTTTCTTTTTCTTGAAGCTACTCTTGCCGCCAGCGGCCTCAAGTCCACTTATGATTGGCTCCTCCTTGAAAGAGAATTTCCTCTTTTTTGGGGGGACACTCCTGTTGTCTGC
>NW_007732920.1:41489-44122 GCF_000696425.1 Galeopterus variegatus | reverse complement strand
TTTTTTTTTTTTCCTTCTGAATAATAGCCTTAAAACTGGGCCAGCAACCCTTTTCCAAAAAGATTTTTCGACCTCGTGGCCCATTGGTTTCTGTTCCATCCTGCTCAACTCTGCTGCTGTAGTGTAGGCCATAGACTATGCAAACAAATGGGTATGGCTCTGTTCCAATAAAACTTTGTTTACAGAAACAGGCAGTGGGCTGCAGTTGGCCTTCAAGATACTCACCCCTGCTTTAAATCACAAATCTGACATACACTGCTACTGCAAAAACCTTTCAAGTGCCCACTACATTTTAAATAAACCCCAAACTCCCCAAGGCCTGTGAGCTCTTGCACCACCTCCCTGAGCCTCCATGGGCCTTTCTTTCCATTCCTGGAATAAGCCAAGTTCTTTCTCACCTGAGGATGTTGGAACATGCAGTTCCTTGCTTTTCAGCTTCTCATCCTTATCATCTGCTAGGCTTGCCCTAAAATGTGACCTCTTCAGAGCAAGCTTTCCTCACTCCCATGCTCTCTTCACCCTCTTTGATCTTCATGGTCTACCAGAATTTGCAATTATTTGCTTGCTTACATGGTAACCTCCTCCAACTAGGAGATCAGTCCCAGGAGAGCAGGGACCTTGCCCTCAGCCCCTAACAGAATGCCTAACAGATGAAGGTGTTTATTCATTCAACAAATATTTATTGAGTACCTACTCTGTGCCAGGCATCAATCTGGGTGCTTGGGATACATCAGAGAACAGACAGATCTTTGTCCTGATAGCGGAAGAAGACAGACACAAAAATAAAATATAATAAGTAAACTACATGGTATGTTAGAAAGGAATAAATGCTATGAAAAAAGAGAAGAATAGAGCAGAGGAAGGGGGCTTGGGAGTGCCAGGTTGTGTGGTGGTGAGTTTAAAACTGGATGGCCAGGATAGGCCTGACTGACCAGGTGTCATTTGAACCTGAGTTTGAAGGAAGTAAGCTATGTGCTTATTAGAGGAAGAGTGTTCTGGGCACCAGTAACAGCTGGAACAAAGGCCAAGCATGTCCAAGGAGCTGCAGGGAAGCCAGTGTGGCTGGAACAGAGTGAGCAATGAGGAGGATGGGGGCAGTGAGGTCAGATAGATGTGTGGTGGTGGTCATGTGGCATCATGCAGGACCTAGAAGCCATCGTTAGGACTCTGGCCTTTTCTCTAAGTGAATTGGAAGCCACTAGAGTTTTTTTTTTTTTTCCTTTTTTTTGTCTTTTTTTCGTGACCGGTAATGGGATCGCAACCCTNGGCGGGAGCGCCGCCGCACTCCCAAGCGCCGCACTCAACCGAGTGCGCCACCGGGCCGGCCTGACCACTGGAGTTTTGAGCAAAGGAGTGCTGTGGTCTGGTTCAGGCTTTCCAGGTCACTGTGATGGTTGGGTGAAGAGGAGGGTGAAGGGAGGTGGCGGTGGAAGTAGAGAGGCCAGGGAGGAGGCTGTTGCAATAATCCTGAGAAGAGATGGCAGTTTCTGGGACCGCGGCTGGCCATAGTGGAGGAGGTGGAGAGAAGTGGTCAAGAGAGAAGTAGAGAAAGAGGGTCAAGGATCACTATGAGGACTTACGAACTGGGCAACTGGAAGGTGGCAAAGATGGTGGGAGAAGCAGATTAAGGGGGATGGGGGGAGGGCCTTTCAGGCAAGGCAGCACAGACAGAGGCTGGGAGGTGTGTTGGTTCTCAGTCCTTTTAGATGCCAGTGCTTGGAGTGTAGGGAGTGTGGGGGGGATTTGGAACTTGGTTTCACAGGATTCTAAGGCCCAGCTCTTTGCTTGGTACCACAGACCTCTTTTTGGAACCGGGGTTATAGAATGAGAGGAAGAGGGGCAGGTGGTGGATAGCACCATTACACAAGAGAGCGGTAACAGCTTGTGTAGCAGCGTGGAAGGGTCTTTTGTGTCTGTGGCATTGCTAAACCAAACCTGATCCTTGCCTTCAGGGAGCTCCCAGTTTACTGAGGGTTACAGAGAGGCATCAGATGATCACACAAAAACACGCTTTCCCTTGTGACAAGGGCTTGGGAGAAGGTCAGCTCTTAGCTTATAACAGAGGGGAGCACAGCCTAGAGTTGGGAGCCTCCGAGAAGAGGAGATGGCTGAGCTGAGGGCTGAAGGGAGAATAGGCATGAATAAAACAATGGGATGGAGTGAGAAGAGGTTGTGCCAGGTGGGGGAACAGCCAGCACAAAAGCCTGGTGCATTAGAGAAATCAGTGAGTGACATATTGGTGCCATTTAAAAAGAAAAAAATAATAAGAAGTGGAAGAGAAGAGAAAATAGCACAGTGACACACTTGAGTAGAAGTGTAGGTTTTCCTTTTTTTTTTGTCCTTTTTGAGACCGGCCGCACCGCGCTCAGCCAGTGAGCGCTGTCAGCGCATCAGTCATCCCTATATAGGATCCGAACCCGCGGCGGGAGCACCACTGAGCTCCCAGTGCCGCACTCTCCCGAGTGTGCCATGGGCTCGGCCCAAAAGTGTAGGTTTTCTGAAAGGTCACTGTGTTAGTCTGTTTTTGATGCTTATAACAAAATACCTGCAACTGGGTGATTTATAAAGAAAAATGACATTTGTTACTTACAGTTTCTTTTTTTTTTTTTTTTAAAGATGACCGGTAAGGGGAT
>NW_007732920.1:20624-40954 GCF_000696425.1 Galeopterus variegatus | reverse complement strand
ATCCGTATATGGGATCCGAACCCGGGGCCTTGGTGTTATCAGCACGGCACTCTCCCGAGTGAGCCACGGGCTGGCCCTGTTGCTTACAGTTTCTGAGGCTGGGAAGTCCAAAGTCCATCTGGCAGTGGCAACAGTGACCCAGGGGTCTCACATTGCAAGATGGTGGAAGCAGAGAGAGCAGAGAGAGGGCAGAGAGCCAGACTCCCCTCTTCTTTTAAAGCCCTCAGAACCATGCCCCTGACCACCATTTTTAATCCATTCACTACTGCATGGTCCTACAACCCAATCACCTCTTTAAGGACCTCACCTTACAATTACCACAATAGGATTTCCCACCCTCTTAACAGTCACAGTGGGGGCTAAGTTTCTAATACATAAAACATGGGGGATACAATTCAAGCTTCAGTGAGTTTTGGGGGGACATAATTCAATCCACTACAGTCACTTTGGGTCACATTCTTGTGTGTGAGTAACTGTGTACTAGGTCACCTTATTTGCATTTCTTGCTATGGGCTGCAGTCAAAAAACATTTAAAAAAATACTGTGCTTCACATCATATATAAAAATTACTCTAAATGAATCAAAGACCTAAATATAAGAGCTAAAATTATAAAATACTTAGAAGAAGACATAGAGGTAACTCTTCATGACCTTGGATTAGGCAGTGGTTTGTGACATCAAAAGCACAGGAGACAAATAAAAATAGGTAAGTTGGACTTCATCAAAACTAAAAGGTTTTGTGTTTCAAAAGATCATCAAAAGTGAAATGACAACTTACAGAATGGAAGATTTTTGCAAATCATATATCTGCCAAGAACCTTATGTTTAGAACATATAAAGAATTCTTACCACCCCAAAATACAAAGGTAAGGTGATTGATCTTCCACCTACCACCTGCCTGCCATTTTCTGCCGTGAGTAGAAGCAGCCTGCAGGCTGTGCCAGATGCAGCTGTCCCAGAATTGTGAGCCAGATAAAACTTTTCTTATAAATTAAAACTTGAACCCTTGACCTTGGTGTTACAAGGCTGTGCTTTAACCCACTGAGGTAACTGGCCAGCCCTGATTTTTTAAAAAAAATTTTTGGCTGCTGGCCAGTATGGGGATCCAAACCCTTGACCTTGGTGTTATCAGCACCATGCTCTCCCAAGTGAGCTACTTGCCAGCCCTAGTTGTTTTTATTTTTTAAGAATTAAAGAAAATTACTATGATGGGAGGAACAGAAAAAAAGGCCAGAGTGGTGGGGGGATGGGGAAGAGAGAGGGAGATCTGAGGGAAGAATGTTCTGAGCTGGGAGAGGTGGTCAGGGAGGGGGTAGGCGCTGCATGCCTGGGAAGGCCACAGTGAAGAAGTGAAGAGCCCTTGGGACCACTGAGGAGTTTTGATCCAGAAGTGTGGCTGGATTTGGTACTCACATTGAGACTCTAGCTCAGGGCAGCTGTGTAGATAATAAATTGGAGGGGCCCCAAATGGAAACAGAAAATCCAGCAGCAAGTTGGTTATGGCTTGGGTGTTGGGCATGGCGGGGGGGAGGCATGGAGAGTGAAGAGAAGTGGGAGTTGAGAGAAGGGGGCAGATTTGAAAACTAATTAGGAGGTGGCCTAGTGATGGGCAGCTTTCTGAGTCCTTTGGGAGACAGGAATTGTCAGAGGATGGGGTGGGGCTGAGGTGGGGAAGGGGACCCTTCCTTTGCTAAATATTGGTAACCCAGAAATTCACTTTTGTTCAGTTGAACGTAAGTGGTCCCTTTTGCTTGAATTCTAGCTTCAGAAATTAATCTTCATTTCTTTTGTTCATCTGTATTAAATTACAAAAGAAATCTGCTTGGGGGGAAACTCACACAGTTACTGAAGCCAGGAAGTGAAAGCTGGAGGTGCTGCTCTAGCCCTCCTTCCCCTCCATATCTCACACCCCCAGATAGCCACTGTTCACATGTTGCTGTGTGTTCTTCCCCACAATTCCTGGAGATTTGCATGGAGGCTTATTTATCCACATACACACACCCTCCCCTGACAGTTCATGTCGATCAATTTAGTTTCTTGACATTCTCCGACTGATGGGAATTCAGGCCAGGTCCAGTCTGTGGCTGGATGCTGCACTGAGCATCCTTGTCCATTTGTCTTCAGACACACCTGTGAACATTTCTGAAGGAGAAAACCCTAGAGAAATTCCTAGAAATTCATGGGATCAGAGAGTATGTGTGTTTGCAATTCTGCCAAGTGGTCCTGGGCAGGGTTCTCCTTATTTGGATTCCCACCATCAGGATGCGAAATGCTCCTTCAACCCCTGTTTATTTCGTACCAGCCATAGACTGGGCACTGTTCCGAGTGCTTGGGACACATCAGAGGACAAGACAGGACACAAAATCCCTGTCCTCCTGGGGCTTCCATTCCAGCAGAGAGACAGATAATACAATAAGTCCTGACAGTAGGGTGACCATCCCAGTTGGCTGGGGACTTGAGGAGCAGCTGAGGATGCAGGACTTCCTGTGCTCCCACTGGGAAAGTCCTGGGCTAGTAAGTCAGTCAAGTTTGTAGTATCAAAAGATATTGGCTGGGGACTTGAGGAGCAGCTGAGGATGCAGGACTTCCTGTGCTCCCACTGGGAAAGTCTTGGGCTAGTAAGTCAGTCAAGTTTGTAGTATCAAAAGATACTAATTGCTGTAAAAATTAGAGCAGGCTAAGGAGGTTCAGGAATGCTGGGGCTGAAGGGAGGTACAGTTTTAAATAGAGTAGACCTCATTGAGAAGGTGACATTTAAATAAAGATTTTTAAAAAGTGAGGGAGCAGGGGACTGGCTGGTTAGCTCAGTTGATTAGAGCGCAGCCTTGTAACACCAAGGTAGTGAATATGGATTCTCATACCGGCAAGACACCAAAACACACACGCAAAACAACAACAAAAAAGAAAGCGAAGGAGCAAGTTTTGTGAGAATCTGGACGAAGACCTTTCCAAACAGAGAAAACAGCCAGTGTCAAAGTCCTGCCACAGGAGTGAGTTTGAATATTAGCAATCTTCAAAATATTTGGCAGCCAGGAGCAAATAAAGGTGCTTTGTCTTATTTACCTTTCTTTTCTTCCCAGTGAGGGTTAGCATCCTTTCTTGGGATTCTGAGTTCACGGTCTGTTGTTGCTAGCATGTTCTCTGACCCTTAGAAGTTTGAATACTTCTAAGTACAAGCCAGGGTAGGTAATTGACAAGAACCATTTTCTTTTCTTGATGGCTGGCTGGTACAAGGATCAAACCCAGGACTTTGGTGTTATCAGCACCATGCTCTAACCAATTGAACTACTGGCCAGCCCCAACAAGAGCCATTTTCCTTTGTGCCTCAGAAGCAGAAGTTAGAGCTCTTCTGGGTGGGAGGGTCCCTTACTGATGTGTAAATATGCTCTTAAATGGATCGGGTGCTCCCTCTAGTGACAAATACACCAGTAATTAAATGCATTGCTTGGCTCTATACCCCTGCAGCAAACCCTAGAATGTAAGGCAGAGACTTCTCATTCAGTAAAAACACACTTTAGTGCATGAGGAACTTCCTTGAATGACTGCAGAATTGACACCTCTGAATCACACCAAGATTAACCAGAATAATGCCCAATGCTGGCAAGGGTGGAAGCAAACAAGCATTCTTACATATATGGGCTTGGCACACCGGCCAAGTTGGCATTGTCTAGCAAAAGTCTTCAAAACGCACCCGGTTTTCAATCCAGCTGTTCACCTCCTGGGAGTTCATCCTAAAGAAAATTAAGTGAGTGCACTAAGTGGTATGCAAAAAGGTGTTCCTTGAAGCATTGTTTATAGTAGTGAAAATTGGACTGGCTGGTTAGCTCAGTTGGTTAGAGCACAGCCTTGTAACACCAAGGTCAAGGATTCAGACCCCTGTACCAGTCAGCCACCAAAAGAAATAAAAGTAAAAATAAAAAATATAGTAATGAAAGCAGGGGAAAACCCAAATGGGGCTGGGAAAAAAACAATGCTGCATCCATACAACAGAATAGTTATTGATAATCATTGATACCAGATCCTGGGCTGGCCAGTTAGTTCAGTTAGTTAGAGTGTGGTAGTGATAACACCAAGGTCCAGGTTTGATCCCTGTACCAGCTAGCTGCCAAAACAAACAAAACCATCAGACAGACTCAAATGCAGGGACATTCTGCAAAATAGCTTGCCTGGACTCTTCAGAAAATTTGTGTCATAAAAGACAAAGACTGAGGAATTTCAAGGTTGGAGTCACCTCAGGAGACACAATAACCAGATGCAACACCTAATCTTGGAGTATCATGTACTGAAAGGAAAAGTGCTCTAAAGGACAATATTGGGACAATTGGTGAAACACAAACATGGACTTTATCAATGTTAAGTTCTCAATTTTGATAATTATACTGTGAATATGTAAGAGAATTTCCTTGTTCTTCAGAAATGTCCCATAGGGGTAAAGGGGCTCAATGTATGAACTTACTCTCAAATGCCTCTACCTTGGATTGAATGTTCCCTCAAAACTTGACCCCCTCTGTGACAGTGTTAAAAGGGTGGGAAAGGCTATTGTGGTAGTTGGAAAGTGGGGCCTTGAAGAGGTGATTGGATTGTGAGGACTGTACCTTCGTGAATGGATTGATCCATTCTTGGAATAGTGAGTGTGGTTCTGAGGGCTTTAAAAGTAGAGCACATGAGGGCTCTCTCTCTCTCTGCTTTTGCCATCTTGCAATATGATACCCTGTGTCGCTGAAGCTATCACCAAACAAGACCCCCCCGCCAGATGTGCTCCCTGGACTTTGGACTTCCCAGCCTCTGAAATTGTAAGAAATAAATTTCATTTTCTTATGAATCACTCAGTTTCAGATGTTTATAAGCAACAGAAATGGACTAATACAGCCTCCAAAGAAAGAGCATGAATATTCATGTGGAAAGAAAACCATAAAGCAATGGTGAAGTGTTAACAATTGGTGAATTGGTGAAAGTGATGCAGGAGTTCTTTGATTCTTGTAACTCTTCTGTAAGTCTGAAGTTATTTCAAAACATAAAGTTAAGAACAAGTGAAAGAATAAAGCGTGTGCACACAACATCTGGTATAGATTTTAGAGGTATGCAAGCCTGCCCTGTCACATGCAGGGTAATAATAGCTTCTCAGAGCCTGTATTTATTTGTTTGCTTTTTTTTTTTAGAGGCTGGCTGGTATGAAGACCTGAACACTTGACATTTGTATTATAAACACCGTGCTCTAACCAGCTGAGCTAACCAGCCAACCTGAGGTGGTATTTATTGACATATGGAGTGGCAAATTGAGCAAGTGCTAGGTTACAGAGGTAAAAATGCGAGGCAAAAATGCTTCTGTCAAATCTTATCCTTGACTTGCCCATCCAAAGGACAGTATATGCGAAGATTGCTCTTTTCTTGTGGAACACAAGTGAAGTTGTTGACTGGCATATTTAGGCCACGTTGAATAAAAATACTTACACTCAAGCACTGGAGTTACAACTTGGTGTGGGAAGTTAATCACCCCATGCAGGAGAGGAATTAGACTCCCATCTCCTATCTCACTCTCACTCCAAGTGTATGCATAGTGAGGGGAATGGCCGGGAAAGCCTGCACCATTTATGTTTAAATCTAAACTTTGTTTATTTTTTAAAAATAAATGATACACTTGCTGATAGAAAAATTCAGAAATGCAGAAGGGTATTCAGAAGTGAAAAGCCCCCAGCCATCCAGTTCCTCTCTCCACAAGTAACGTGTGTCAGCCAGAACAGGCTACGCTATGCTGCAGTGACCCAAAAGCCTCGGTTGTTAAAGCAACACTCATGCTACATGGGGATTAGGGATTGGCTGAGGCTGCTACTTGGCATTATGCTCACTCTGGGGTCCGGACTGATCTCTCTGGGAACCAGGCTGCCAGAGCAGCCATTTACCTGAGATAATGCCAGTGTGACCATGGCAGAGGGTAAAGAAAGAGCTAGGGGGAAACCACACACTGCCTCTCTGAAGCTTCTACCTGGAAAGGTACTTTTGCTCACAGTTCACTGGCCAAAGCCAATCACATGGGCACATTTAACTGCAAGGGAAGTAGAATCCTACCATGTGCCCAGGAGGAGAATTGGGAATATTTGCTGCAGCAAATTTATATATAGATTCTGTTCTTCCCTCCTTTTACACAAACAGTAGCATAAATACACATTTTTCTGTGTCTTGCTTTCTTAGTAAATATTGAAGATTGTTCCATACAGGGCAACATGGGCAACATAAAGGGTATTCTCATTCCCTTCTATACAGCTGACTTGCACTGTTAATTTCCTGTTTCTCTCTTCACCATGTACGTATAGTTGGATGCACATAAGTTAAATATATGTATGACAACATACCCTTGTATTATTAGGTGAAGAAAGCAGGTTACAGAACAATCTATATGTAGAAGACTGCTTTGTGAAAAAAATCTGCTTGAGGAAAATTCTGGAAGAAGATACAGCAAATGCAACTAGTACTTGACTCTGAGCAGTGAAAATTCAGGAGATCTTCATTTGAGTCCCTCCTTGCTTCTCTGGATTTTCGAACCTTTTTCCCATAACAATCGCTGTCTTTGTCAGAATTCATTTGACTGCCAGTAACAGAAGCCCATCAAGAGAGATTTGTGATTATACAGTAATTTGTTGTTGACTGCAGTCTCCCTATATTGCTGTAGAACACCATATCTTATTCTTCCTGTCTATTTACAATTTTGTTCCCATTGATCCCCCTCTCCCTAGCACCCTCCCCTTACCAGTCTCTAGTAGCCACTATTCTACCCTCTGCTTCTATGAGAACAACTTTTTTAGTTTCCACACATGAGTGAGAACATGTGGAGTTTCTCTTTCTGTGCCTAGTTTATTTCACCTAACATAATTTTCTCTAAGGTTATCCATGTTGCTGAAAAGGCAGAATTTCATTCTTATTTATGGCTGAGTAGTAGTCCAATTAAAAAGAAAAACATTTTTCAGAGATAGAAGTAGATTAGAGGTTACCAGAAACAGTGGGGAAGGAATAGTGAGAAGTTATAGTTTTTTTTTTTTTTTTTTTTTTTTTTTTTTAAAGATGACCGGTAAGGGGATCTTAACCCTTGACTTGGTGTTATCAGCACCACGCTCTCCACAGTGAGCAACCGGCCATCCCTGTATAGGGACCCGAACCCGTGGCCTTGGTGTTATCAGCACCGCACTCTCCAGAGTGAGCCACGGGCCGGCCCTAGAAGTTATAGTTTAATGGCTACAGAGTTTATGTTTAGGATGATGAAAAAGTTTTGGAAATAGATACAGATAAGTAGTGACACAGCATTGTGAATGTAACTAGTTCCATGCAATTGTATGTTAAAAATACTTAAAATGGGGCTGGCTGGTTAGCTCACTTGGTTAGAGCATGGTGTTGTAACACCAAGGTCAAGGGTTTGGATCCTCTTACTAGCCAGCCACCAAAAAACCCCCAAAAACAAAAACCAAAGAAACCTTAAAGTCCTTATGTTACATATGTTTTACCATAATTAAAAAAAATGGGGAAAAAAACCCCACCAAGGTCAAGGGTTTGGATCCTCTTACTAGCCAGCCACCAAAAAACCCCCAAAAACAAAAAACAAAGAAACCTTAAAGTCCTTATGTTACATATGTTTTACCATAATTAAAAAAAATGGGGAAAAAAACCCCCAAAACCCAAACCAAACCAAACAAAAAAATAGTTTTGTGGGAGAGCTCAGGAACTTCTGTGATTTCATTTGTTCCTCCAAAACAGGGACCTTGTGTGTGACATTCACTCTTTTGTTGAATAAATTAGGGAACTAGCATAACAGAAAATGAAATACAACCAGGTCCTTTGGAGTCTCAAACTGGGGCTGGGTAGTGACTCTTTCTCCGTCATCCAGGACCCTAGGATTTCCTTTTCTACTTCTATCTCTTTTATCTGTATCTCTCCAATTCTCTTTCCAGAGTGATGTGCAAACAGACACTTCCAGGCAAGGTGAAGCCTGCGATTTAGAGACAAACACTCAGTTTCGCCTAGAGGAGAACTTTCCTAAAATTCGTAAAGCTGATACATAAAGGTACCTCCTCTCCGCACTGTGTCTGCGGTCAAGCACTAAAACAGGGAGGCAACTCTAGTCATCATTATGCAAAGATTTTAATGTACTTGATGGTAGGGGAAAGTAGGTAGGGAAAATACTTCCTAATTATCATAAAAACTGACACTTAAATTGACTGCACCATGCCAACCTCCCTGTTATAGGTTGAATTACATCCTTCAGAAAAGATGTTGGAGTCCCAACACCACAGCACCTGTGACTGTGACCTTATTTGGAAATGATGTCTTTGCAGATGAGCAAGTTAAGATAAGGTTATTAGGGAGGGCCCTAATTCAACATGACCAGTGTTGTTATAAAAGGGGGAATTTGGACACAGAGACAGACACATTCAGAGGGAAGATGATGTGCAGACACAGGGAGAACCACATCTACAAGTCAAGGAGTGGCAAAGATGGTCAGCAAACCATCAGGAGCTGGGAAAGATGCTGGGAACAGATTCTCCCTCATGACTCCAAGAAGGAACCAACCCCACCGACACGTTGATCTTGGACTTCCAGACTGCAGAACTGGAGACGATAGATTTCTGTTGTTTAAGCTGCCCAGTTTGTGACACTGGAAAATTAATACTCCCCTCCCCCCACTTTAATGATAATTCAGCCAAGGAATTCAAATATAAGGAGGTGAGCTCTAGAATCTGCAAATAAATGTTTACATGTTCAGAAGGTGGAGGGCTTTCTTAGGAAAAAACCTGAAACCTAAAAGCACCTTATAATGCAACTCCCTCCCCCCAACTCCCTGACTCCTCAGCTTGGTAATTGACAATGTGGGAGGTGACCCTGAACCATGTGGAAAGAGACACTTAGAAGGTCCTCCCCTGGCAAACTGCCAACTTGCTGTTAGCCACATCTGTACTCAGCCATATATGTGGGATGGTGGGCTTCCCAATAACCCATAAACACGTGGTTGAAAACCTGTCCATTCCTGACAGTAAACCTTGAGATGTCAGATCAGGAAAACATCTGTTTATTCCAAAAAAATACCAAGTTGCAGCTCCTCCAGCTGTTCTCACCAAGGAATTGCGGGAAGGGAGCCAGTGTTGGAGAGAGGAGTAGGAGTGGGAGGGATAAGGAGGGAGGCAGAAGCTGGGGAGGGTCTTCTGGTACAGAAAGGTTTATCTTCTTCTCTCTGCAAACACCCCCATGGCCCCCCAACCAGAAGGGGAGATGGGTGTCTGTGTGTGTGTGTGCGTGCACACATGCGTGTGCTTGCGTGCAGTTTATTCAGGGGCGGGGGAAGACTAGGATGGCGAGGTCCCAGCTCCAAAAACATCAAAGGGGAACTGGCAGGACACGGACTGCTGTCTCATGCCCACTCCCCACTCTGAGACCTCTCCCCACTATGGCTTATTTGAGATAAGAGGTCAAGGCCCCAGGGTCAGGCACCCTGTGCAGGAGTGAATAAGGGGTGGAGGGCAAGATTCCTGGAATCCAGGCCAGGAGAGAGCAAGTTGAAGGGGGCATACAAAAGCTGAAAGGCCCCGAACCCCTATGTTCCAGGGGCTGGAGAAAGCTGAGTGTTCCAGGGGGCGGTGAGCAGAGGGGAAGGACCTGGGAGTGGGCAGGGGCTCAAGATGCCTCCTTTCTGGGGAAGCCACAAGCTGGGCATGGGGAGGCCCTAGAAGGGATGAGAGAGCCTATCGCAGCAGCTATAAGCAAAAGGATTGAAAACTTCGCACCGGGGTCTAGGTAGATTGGGTGTCACCTCCTAGTTTCCTCAGTGTGGTGGGAGCCAAGGGCTAGTTATGTGCCCAGGTTCCTGACAAAAAGGGGTGAGCTGAGATGCTAGTATTTGGGGGAAACAGAGGTAGGGGGCGGCCCAGAGGAAGGAGAAGAGGTCCCCCTACCTTGCCCTGGGGGCTAGGGAAGGGGGGCATGTAGCCCTTTAAGAGTGGGGGAATGGCCGCCCCCTGCAACATGGCTATGTACAAAGAGAATTGGGGCAGATTGTGCATTAGGTGTTAGGGACTCCCTGAAGCCCCTAGAGGCTCCCCAGCGTGTTAGGGAGAAAGATGAAGGAGCATCCCTGGCCCCTGCAGATGGTGCTGGCAGGGACCGTTGCTCTTCAGGTGTACCCACCCCAGGACCAGGCCAGCAGAAGACAGAATTTAAGGCCCTAGGTTGGTTGTCAGCTGTCAGCTCATCCCACAGGGATCAGGGGTCTCTGAGGAGAGTTTGGCCCAAGTCAGCGGAGTGCTGATCATGGTAGGGGTCCAGGTAACAGGGATTGGGCAAGGGGCAGTGACGTCATCCAAGGGCTGGAAAGCCTCACTTCTGGTGATGAGAGGTTGCTGGATTGACCCTGTCACCGAACATATGGCTGGGCATGGGGCAGTGATGTTATCAAGTGGGACCTGGACACCTTCACCAGGGGGGATGAAAGGAGGCTGGCTGAGGCCAAGTTTGTGGTGGATTTGATCCAGGTATTATCCTAGGTCAGGAGTGAGGCAGTGACATAATCAAGAAGGGCCAGAGTGTGGATGATGTCATCAGAAGGGACAGATAGTCCCACCCTAGTTCATTTTGAGGGAATGGGAAAATGGTGTATTGTGCTGGTTCCCCTTGTGGGAACAGAGTAAGTGCCATGCGATCCCAGAGGATAATTGAAATACAGCCTGTTGTGGTACTTGGCCTCTAAGATGATGGATCCTGTTAGGTGATGGTACATGATTGCAGTGAATCCTAGGAGATGATGACTTTGTTGAGTGTCATAGATCCTGGCAAGTGATGACACCATGGTTAAAGTGGATCCTGGGAGGTGGTGACACCATGATATGGTGGATCTCAGTAGTTGATGACAGCATGGAAATGGTGGATCACAGTAGATGCTGACATTATTGGCTCTCATGGGTCATAGGAAATGGTACCACCGTGGCTGAAGTGGATTATGGAAGGTGATGACACCATAGGCTGTCATAGATTCTGAGAGATGATGACACCATGGTTCTCATGGATCATTGCAGATGATGAGGACATTATTATATGTTATGGATCCTGGGAGGTGATGACACCATGGTTGAAGTGGACCTTGGAAGGTGATGGCACATGGTTGAAGTGGATCCTGGGAGGTAGTAACCCCATGGCTCTCATAGATCCTTGTAGATAATGATGACACTAGTAAGTGTTATGAATCCTGGGAGGTGATGACACCATGGTTGAAGTGGATCCTGGGACATGAAGACACATAATTAAAGTGGATTCTTGGAGGTGGTGACACAACAATTATGGGAGAAATGGGAAATGGTGGCATTATCAGTCCTAGTGGATCCTGGTAGAGGATGTCACCATTGGGCACAGTGGATTTTGGAAGGTAATGACATGATTGGTCATGGTAGAATCTGGGAGATGATACAAAGGTTGTGGGGAATCATGAAAGATGGTGATACCATTGGCTATGGGGACTCTTGGGAGATGATGACACTATTAGTCATGGTAAATCCTGGAAGAGGGTAATACCATAGACTTGATGGGTCATAGGGAATCCTGGGACATGATGCCTCCATCAGACATGGTTAACATTTGACCCCAGGTGCAATGCCTTCATGAATGGTGGATATTGTGTGGCATTCATGATGTCCTCAGTGAGGGCAATAACAGGCACATACCCCACCCCACCCCCAACAGAAGGCCAGAACTTTGTTGACACCAGCAATGATGTCTCTAGATATGCCAGAAGGAAGTGGTGCCAGCCTTTAGGCCACTTCTGGGTCCCAGGACTCCAGAAGCCTTGTGTGCCAGAGTGGCCTCCTTAGAGCAGAAGCCCGTCTGGGGGTGCTGTCCCTCAGGAGTCACTGCACAGGGGTGGGACCTGAGGCCCAAACCTCCTTTTGGAGGGTCTGGTGAGGATCCTGTCAGACATATCCTTGGGGTCAGGGGAAGGAGCGACCAAGCTGAGTCATGGTGGGACAAGGCAGAAACTCTGGTGACAACATCAGTAGTGATGGCCATCCAGAGTGGGCACTGTCTCTGAGGAGGAAGCTCTTTATGATGACATCACAGCATTGGGGGCAGGAGGGGGCTTCACCATCAACAACCTACAGACAGACTATTGTCTCTGGACAAGGCCTCTGCAAATAGGGTGGCCTCCCCAGCGATGACATCCCTCAGATGATATCTCAGGACAGGGTACTTTTTCTGCATCTTTTCCAGGGTGGTCCTTGACTGTGACATGCCCTGCCTTCTCATGATGTGCAGCAGCAGTGGAGGTATCTCCTGGTATCATCTCAAAGTGGGTACTGTCTGATGGTGACATTGCAGACGGGCCTTATTCTGGAAAGGCCCCACGAGTGGGTTGTCTTCTCTGGTGATGACATCACAGGAAGAGGCACAGTCCCTCTGATGATGTCATAGGGGAAGGCACCTTCTCTGGTGATGGCATCACAGGAAGGAGGCAGAGTCCCTGTGATGATGTTGTGGGAAGGAGGCCTCATTTCTAGTGAGGACACAATTGGCAAAGCACTTTCCCTTGCCATGTATCCCAGGAAGATGGCTTTGACTGTAGTGATGACATCATTTTGAGAAGACACATGAAGAAAATATTTTCCTCATGATGATGATGCCAAAAGGGGCCTTAGAGCTAGAGATGACATCATAAGGGTGAGACTTGTCTTTACAGTGACATCACAGGAAAGAATCTTTGTCTCTAGGGATGGTATCAAGGGACAAGCATTATCTCTGCCACTACATCACAGGAAAGACATCTTTGAGATGACATCATAGAACATAGCCATAGTTTCTAGCAATAACCTCATAGGTAGGTCTCTTCCTCTGTGATGACCCCATGGGAATTTTTTGTCCCTGTGATGACATCACAGAACACATACATTTTCGCTAGTGATGACCTCATGGGCAGGCCTCTTCTTCTGTGATGACATCATGGGAAGGATACCTTGGCTCAAACAGTGAAGTAATAGGAGGAGGAGTCTTGGCTGCCGTGACATCCCGGGAGTTGGCTTTGTCTCCGGTCCCAGGGCCCATATGGGTCCCAGGCCCCTGAAGTGCATGAGCCTACGTCGGGGGATCTAGGCTGGGATGAGCAGGCCTGGGAGGCCACAGCGCCCTGACCCCCAGCCCCGGCCTCAGACAGTCACCTCATTCTTGCTGGCAGTGCGCAGGTGCTGGGGCAGGTGGTGGCCGGGGATGAACTGCAGCTGCTCCAGGGTGCCCTGGCGCTGGAAGGGCGGCCTGCGGGCCAGCGTGCCCCCGCTCCCACCCGCGTCGGACATCCAGGCTGGCTGCGGAGAGCCGTGCAGGGCATGGTGGTGGTGAGTGTGTAGGCCTGGGGGCTGCGGCAGCCCGTGCAGCGGCGTTGGAGGCCCTCCGGGCCCCAGCAACAGGTTGGAGTGGGAGGCGGCCAGGCTGGCGCGGGTGGTAGGCTCGGGGGGCAGCACGGGGCTACGAGGTGGCGAGAGCAGGTGCTCGCGGCTCTGGCGCAGGGCCTCGGGCGAGGACAGGAGCAGGTGCTCTTGCGACACTAGGCGTGCACGCGGCAGCGTAAACTCATAGCGGGAGGCCCGGCCCCCGTCGCCCAGCAGGTGCTCCTGGGACATGACCCGCCGAGGGTTTGGCGCAGGTGCCAGGCCCAGCTCCTCTGGCCCACCCCAGCCTTCCATGCGGTAGCCGCCCCCCGTGCCAGGTCGACGCAGCGTGTGCAGGGGCATCGTCCCGCGGGGCATTTCCACCAGGTGCGGGCGCTTCAGGTAGGCCTCGTCCAAATCCTTCTCGGCTGGGGGGAGAAGGGAAAAAGCCACAGAGGTGGGTCTTCTGCCAGCCCAGAGCCTTCCTCCCCTGGTTTCCTTAATCCCATCCCCATCCCCATGCTGTACCTGTGCCCCCATCAAGACCCCAAGCATCACCCAGAACAACCTAGTCATTAACCTGGGCACCGGTACATGATTCTCAGATTTTAATCAATTAGAACTACCAGGGTAGCTATGTACCAAATGTAGATTCCCAGGCCCCAGGTGCAGTGTTGTGCCAGTAGATGACAGGGACTTCCTTGTTTTTTGGTTTTGTTTTTTGCCTCTGAGTATCCCCCCCCCCTTTTTTTTGTCTTTTTTCGTGACCGGTAAGGGGATCGCAACCCTTGGTGTGGTGTCGCCTGCACCACCGGCCATTCCTATATAGGATCCGAACCCGCGACTGGAGTGTCGCTGGGCTCCCAGCGCTGCACTCTCCCGAGTGCGCCACGGGCTCGGCCCTGAGTATCTCCTTTTTGGGGAGTAGAACCCAACTCTCTTTTGGAACCATCTTCCCCTCTCTTCCATCCTCTAGCAGTGTTTTTCAAACTTAGAGTTGCAACCCATTGGTGGATGGTAAAGTCAATTTTGTGGGTAGTGATCAGCACTTTGAAAAATAAAATCAAATAGAACAGAAGAGAAAACTATCAGAAGCTGTCCACATAATAAGATAAGGGTAAGTACCAGTTCATAATTTTAAAATTTCAGATAGGTGTGTGTGTGTGTGTGTGTCTTACTGAAATATTAAAAGTCTAAATGACATAATATCTGGGATATGTTTTCTTTTTTTTTGTCTTTTTCGTGACCGGTAAGGGGATCGCAACCCTTGGTGTGGTGTCGCCTGCACCGCACTCAGCCAGTGAGCGCACCGGCCATTCCTATATAGGATCCGAACCCACAGCGGGAGCGTCACTGCGCTCCCAGCGCTGCACTCTCCCGAGTGTGCCACGGGCTCGGCCCTAGGATATGTTTTCAAAGAATTCATCAAAAGATGGAGGGGAGGGAGGATAGATTAACAAAATGTTGCTTATTGTTAAAATTCGGTGATGGGAACATGGGGTTCATTGTATAATTTTATCTACTTTTGTGTATGTTTGAAAATGTTCATAATAACAAGTTTCAAAGCTTTTCTGTAATTAAATATGTGTGTGTGTGTGTGTGTGTGTGTCTTGGGTCATAATATAAAGAGCATTCTTAGCATGGCTCTCAGTTTAAAATGTTTGAAGGCTGGGGCCGGCCCATGGCTCACTCGGGAGAGTGCGGTGCTGATAACACCAAGACCACGGGTTCGGATCCCACATAGGGATGGCCGGTTCGCTCACTGGGTGAGCATGGTGCTGACAACACCAAGCCAAGGATTAAGATCCCCTTACCGGTCATCTTTAAAAAAATAAAATGAAATAAAATAAAGTAAAATGTTTGAAGGCTACTCCACTGCCAGGCATGGGCCACAGAGAGGAAAATGTCCAATCAGAGTCACCAGGGTTGGTTCAGGGATGGGCATGTGACCCTACTTGGGACAGTGGGCCTGGGATTTCTTTGGGGGGTGGGATTTTATTTTATTTTATTGGTGGCTGGCTGGTACGGGGGATCTGAACCCTCGACCTTGGTATTACAACACTGTGCTCTAATCACTGAGCTAACCACTAGCCAGTCCTGAGATTTTTGCTGGCATCATTGGGAGAGATTCTTTTCTGCCAGGATCTCTAAGCTGATAGAATGTCAGTGTGAAAATTCTTGGGGCAATCTTTGCCACCACGAGGGGAGAATCTGTTTGAAAATTAGGTCAGTCTATTGTTTAGCAGAACTAAGAGACTCAGAATACTGGAAACAGCTTTTGAGCTCCCGCATCCAGCCATACCTGAAGCCAGTAACCTGTAGACTTTACATTGTCAAGCCAACATACCAACGTAATTTTTTTTCTGGCATAAGTTGTATTTCTATTAATTGCAAGTACAAGTACTGACTAATATGATAGGTCTTGGGAAGGTAGACCTAGAATTTGCCTTTCTAAAAAACCACAGGTAATTCTAGAACAAACTTGGAGAAAAACCTGAGGGAGGATTTAAAACTCTAGAGAGCTCTTGGGCTACTGTCCACGGTCCTGAACCCGGCCCCTGGCCCTGACTCTGCCCAGTCGCCCACCCTGGCTCCTCTGCCCGCTTCCCTTCCAGAACTCACCCAGCCTCTTGAGGGAGGAGTAGCGGTTCAGCTCAGATTTCACAGCAGCCTCGTAGGATGGGGGCAGATGTGAGAGGTTGTGGAAGGACCGAGAGCAGGACAGCGTGGAGTAATGCAAGGAGGGGCTGGGCGGGGGCACAGCCCGCCAGTCTGGGTCAGAGAGGACAGGGCTGGGATCAGTTTGGCCCCTCTTTCCTCAGACCCAGGAGTCCAGGCCCCCAGCTCCCTCCTCCCTCATACCTAGCAGTTCCTCAGGAAGTTAGAAATCTGGGGTCCCAGCCTCTCAAAGCTCCTGCAGTTTAGACTCTTCTTACTTACTCCCCTCACCCCAGGGGACAGGCTTATTGCTAGGGAAGGAGGACATGTCCCAGAAGGAGGGGCAACAGGCATTTATCAGCACCCACTGAGTGCCTGGCCCCAGGCTGGGAGAGGTACACTCCATGCATGTCCCCCCCTACTCCAGGTGGGAGAAAGATGACAACTTCCAGTGTCCACGTGAGGATACTGAGGCTTACTTTGTGACCTGGCCAGACCGTGAGCACCATATGGACCAGGCTCACAGGGACCTTACTCCTGCTCTGTTCTGGACAGCTGGCACGGGCTTGCCCAACACAAGTGTGGGAAGGGAAGGAGCCCTGTTCTTCCCCTCAGTCTGGGCCCTCATCCATACCCAGTGTGGCAGCATGGTGCTTGGGACTGTTGATGTTGAGGTGCAGGTAGTTGTGGTGCAGATTATCTGGGGGGGACCGAGAAGGGAGGTGATGTCACTGCCGTTGCCCACCCAGCTGGCACCACTCTCCTGATCTCTCAGAAATTTTCTGGTCCTGAGCTTGATCCCACATCCAGGACCTCCTTAGAGCTCCACAGACTAACCCATGCTATTGGCCTCAAGAGAAAAACTGAGGGGCCTTGAAGTGTGGAGAGTGTGGGCACAGGACCATGGGTGGGTGAGTGGGCTGTCCCCAGTCTCCACCACACACCCCAATGCCAGGCCAAAGATCTGGGGGGTCTCCTTGCCATCTCTCCCCACTTCCCCACTCATTTCCACTTGATTGCTTCTCACCCCTGAATCTCTGCCCTGACCTGTTCTCTCCCTCTTGGATCATCAAACCAGCCTCTGGCCATCTGGCCAGTCCATCTCTAAGA
The DNA here is from genome assembly GCF_000696425.1 of Galeopterus variegatus. Lineage (NCBI taxonomy): Eukaryota > Metazoa > Chordata > Mammalia > Dermoptera > Cynocephalidae > Galeopterus > Galeopterus variegatus. Next base: position 23,804 of record NW_007732920.1, on the reverse strand, counting down.
CCAACTCCACCACTGTAATTCTGACACGTACACTTGGCCATCTGCTGCTCAAAACCCTTCCTTGGCTCACCATCATGCATGGGACAAAGTCAAAACTGGGAATCATGTTAGAGGCCTTCATTCCTGACCCCAGTTGACATCTGCAGCCTGATTTTTCATCCCTCCCCTCAAGCCACACTTCTCTCTGATGCTCAAATGAGCCTGGCTTGGTCCGGCCGCAGGGCCTTCACACATACTGTTATGCCGTTATTGCTGCCTTCAATCCCTTCATGCCCTCATTGCTTGAAGAACTCCTATTCATCCCTCACAACCCAGGTCAAATATCTTTTCCCTATTAGTATTCCAACTCATCTCCTGCTCTCCATCCCTGACCCCAGCTCAGGCCTCATCCTCTAATCACCTGAACCATTATCCCAGCCTCCTTCTGAGCCTCTTTCCTTTCATCTCTCCCCCTCACACGGCTCCAGAGAAATAGTTTTTCTTATCCACATTGCCTTCAGGACAAAGGCAGAGCCCAAGGCCCTCCTTGAGGCCTCTGTCCACCTTCTCCCTGGCCTCCGGTCTGGCTGCTTCACAAGATCTGCTCCAGCCACTCAGAGCTCACCCAGCTCCAGTAACTTCCCTCGTCCTCCAGGCCTTTGCTCAAACATTACTCCCTGGGGGAAGACCTCTTCCCCCTCAAACAAGAAGAGACCCTTTTCTGTCTCCCCTTACAGCTCCTTGTACTTCTCGATTGATGCACTCATCATAAAAAGAATATAAGAATATCAATAATAATAGCTCACTCGATCATCCCATAAGGTAGGGAAGGAAAAAAATAGCTCACCCTTACATAGCATTTTTTCTGTGCTACACGTTGTTCTAAGCACTTGACTCATTAATCATTTGATCTCCACAATTACCCTATGAGGTGAGTACTGTTATGCTTCTCATTTTACAGATGAGACCCAAAGAGGTGAAGTTATGTATGAGAGTCAAGTTATGTATGACCGGTGTCGAATGGCGGAATGATTCAGGGAAGGCAGAGGCTGGGGGCAGGGCCTGGGCAATGGGAGGCGGAGCCATCTAGGGAGGGCGGGGCTATAGGGACAAGGGGCGTGGCCAGAGACAGAGGCTGCAGCCACGACTCCCACGTCCTACTCACCGAGGTTTGAAGGCTTCACTGTGTTGTAGAGGTTCTTGGGCGTCCTGGGGGTCATGCTGTCGGGACCTCCGATCCCCGGGGTCAGAGAACTGCTTCGGGCCCGGTCCGGGCGGGTCCCAGGCCCCCCCTGATTCCTCAGAATGTCCACCAGAGCCCTAAAGGTGGAAGAGGGATGGTCAGCGACCTGAGGACTGGGGCTGGGAGCGGGAGAGGGAGGACCCAGGCCTCTTTCCCCGCCCTGTTTTCACTTTGGGGAGAATCTGTCAGCTCAGCTCTGCTTCTCGCCTTTGGCCACGCCCCTTCGTCACTGGCCACGCCTCTTCTAAAGTAACCCTCTCTCGGGCAACACTTCCTGATCGAAGCGCCCCTTTCCCAATTCAATGGACGCCGCCAATGAATTGATTCTTCTGAATCTGGGACCCCATTCTGTGGTCTCTGCCACAGCCTCTTCCCTGTGGCCCCATCCTACCCTGAATCTAGGACTCCATTTCTGTTCCTTTTGCAGCCTTCCCCATGACAATAAAGGGTGCCCTATTTGTCCGGTTATGCGGACCCCAAAGCTTAGAATCACCCTTGACTCTTTTTCTACCTCATGCCCTTCAGCAATCCCGCAGATTTAACCTCCAAAATATATCTCAAATCGGGCCACTTCTCACCACCTCAGCTGCTTCCAGCACCCTCTCGCACCTGGATCATAGCAACAGTCTCCTAACTGGTCTCTCCACTACCTGCCTTGCCCCCTCCATATGCACAGCCCGAGTGATCTTTTAAAATTGTCAGATGGCATCACGCCTGAGCTCAGGACCCTCTAGTGGCTCCCCATCACACTTCCAATAAACCCGGCTCTTGCTTGCTTCTCACCTCCTCCTCGCTCACCGCACACCAGCTGCATCGTCCCTTTCCCTGTCCTGCAAACACTCCACCTCATGGGCTTTTGCGACTGTTATTCTCTCTGCCTGGAATGCCTTTACCACAGGTATCTGCTCGACTCACTCCCTTCTTTCAGGTCTCTGCTCAAAGAGGTTTTTTCTGACCACTTCATCTAAACCAGCACCCTACCCCCCAATCCTTTACGTGTTTTATTTTCTTCACGGCAGTTATGAATATCCTTCTTTCAGGTCTCTGCTCAAAGAGGTTTTTTCTGACCACTTCATCTAAACCAGCACCCTATCCCCCAATCCTTTACGTGTTTTATTTTCTTCACGGCAGTTATGAATATATAAAATTACATTGTATATGTATTTGGTTGCTCACTGACTCCACCACTAACATTTAATAAGCATTTACCATCTGCCAGTCATCTATGTGAATCAACTCATTGCAATCCTTATTGCAATCCAAATAGTTGGCGACTATTATTAGCCTCATTGTACAGACAGGAAACAGGCACAGAGAGGTTAAGCCCACGGTCACACAGTCTGCAGGAAGCAGACCTGGATTTGGAAAACATCCTTATCCACTAGGGCAGAGACCTTGTTTTGTTCACTGCTTTATGCCCAGCTCCTGGGCCACAGAAGGTGCTTGAGAAATATTTGTTGAATGAATGAGGGCCTGAGCTTTTCCCCACATCCGCACCCCGCACTCCACATCACTCCTCAAAAGCCAGCTCGGTTCTGTCGCTTCTCTTGTTAGGCCTTTCCCCTCTCCCTGGGCATTCGCTCCCGCTCTCGCGGTGGCTGCCAACTCTGTCTCTGAACACGCCTCCATCCTGTAGCCCCGCCCCCACCAGACGGCCCCACCGCCATTGGCCAGGCCCCGCCCCCAGGCTCTCGCCCAAGAGCACACACACCTGGGCACGTTGATCTCCCGGTGCGCCCTGGGCGCACGGGACGCCTTGCTGAAGGCCACTTTGGCGCCGACGCCCACGGCCAGAGCGAAGCTGATGACGCCGCACACCACGTAGGCTGTGCTACCCCCGGGGCCCTCGCCCACACGTCCCCCAGCACCACCCGTCCTGCCCCCTTCCAGCCACCCGGCCTGGCCGGGACCTGGTCCCCCGCCAGCACCCCCAGCTCCCCCGGCGCCCCCGGCCAGCG
>NW_007732920.1:17049-19624 GCF_000696425.1 Galeopterus variegatus | reverse complement strand
TGCCAGCAGCGCGGGCAGCGGGCCTGGGGGCTCGGCGCTCGTGGCGTTGGACGGGCGCGCCCCGGCCTGACCCGCGGTGGAGGCCAGGAGCACGAAGGTCCCGAGGAGCAGGAGGGCCGGCATGGGGCGTGCAGGAGGTCGGACCGGGCCGCCAGGCTGGGGGGAGAACCGAGAGTAGAGGCTGGAGGGAAGGAGATGGCCAGAAGTGAAGTGATGTGGAGCCGAGTGGCCGGAGCGGATGAGGAAGGCAGGCTGAGGGAAGGCAGAGGGATGGAGAAAGACAGGAAGGATGGAGAGAGAGCGACACGCGTGGGCCCAAGTCGACCGCCCTAGCTGGGTGCGGTGATGAGAGGGGCCGCAGGAAGGTAGAAATGATAAGGGGAGACAAAAAAAGGATCAAAGTGAGTGAGGAATGGGGGATAAAAGGTTGAGAGGATTGACGGAGACCTCCGAGGGGTGCGCAGAAATTAGAGAGATGGACAAAAAGCAGAGAAGAAAGGTGTGATGGAAGGTGAAGGGAGAAGGCAAAGGAGAGAGTAAGTGTGATAAGCCGGGGAGAGGTGGGAGGAGCCACCGTGGAGAGGAGGTTGGAATGAGGCAGTGGGGGATCAGGGAGACGAGGGACACAGATGTGGGGTGGGAGATGGGGAAGGAGAGGGAGGGAAGGAGAGAGGGAGAAAGAAGGAGATGTTGAGAACTTGAATTTATAGACCAGGCGGGCGCGAAGAGGGTTTTTCAACCTGGGCGCTACTGACACTTAAGTGTTTATTGTGAGAGCCCATCCTGTGCATGTAGGATGTTCAGCAGTATCCACTAGATGCCAGGAACATTCACATTCCCTCGCTGACAGCATAAGATGTCTCCAGACACTGACCGATGTCCCCCTTGTGGGGACGGAGGGGCACAATTGCCCCTGATTGAGAACCACCCATATGGTCATCAGTGCCCCCCAAATGCTTATTTATCTCCTTTATTTAGGTCTGATAATCAAGGGATCACAGTTCTCAGTCCCCTCCTCCCCCACCACACACACACACACACACACACACCCCACACACTCTTACAATGTCTGGTCTGAAGTGTCTCTGTCCACAGCTGGAGAGACATGGTATCAGGTTGCTTCATTTCCCAGCTTGACCAGCTGCCTGACACTGGACAGGCTCTTACCTAAGCCCCCGGTGCCACAGTTTCCCCATCTGTAGAATAGGGGTAAGGATAGTTATCACTGGATGGTTAGGAGGATGAACTAAGTGAATATGTGTAATGAGCTTAGGACAGTGCCTGGCACATTGCAGGTGATTACATATGTATACACTTACATATACATACATATATATGTATGAAAGTGTTTGCTGCTGCTTACTTCAGAAGAGAGATACAGGATGAGAGGGGGCGATGGAGAAGACATGTGGGAATCAGGGGTCAGATGGGGCAGGGCATCCAGCTGTTTCTATGGCAATAGTCCAGCCAGGTCCCAGACATGCCTGCCCCCAGGGGACACTGAGCAATGGTGGGGGTGGGGAGGGTGACTGGCCTGTTCAGGGAGAGCGGAATGTCTAAGTTCCACCCCCAGGTGGTACAACTGAGTGGTTAAGAGCGTGGGCTTGGGACAGAGGCAGGCTCTGGGTGGCTGGCCCCTCTCAGCCTCACTTTCCCCCTCTGCAAGATGATGATCTTAAAAGTCCCATCCTAGGGCTGGATAGTTAGCTTAGTTGGTTAGAGCACCAGCGTTATAACACCAAGGTCAAGGGCTTGGATCCTCATACAGGCCAGCAGCCAAAAAAAAAAAAAAAAGCCCTGCCCTGAGAGCGCTGCCAAGAAGCTTCCACTGAGCTTAGCTCAGCAGCCAGCAGTGTGTGGGACATGGATTTGTTCTGCAAGTGTTCATTTGATAAATGTCTACTGAGCATCTTCAATGGGCCATAAACTGTTGTGAGCACTGAGGATACAGTGGTGAACAAATCTATAGGGTTCCTGCCTTTATGGGGCTTATGTTCTAGTGAGGGAGGAGAGTCAGTAGACAGATACAAATGTGGTACATATTGAAGACTATTGTGAAGACATTACAAAGAAAGCCATGAAGAAATGAAAGCAGCATAAGGGTGGTGGATGGGATTAATTTAATAAATGTCAATAGGTATTATTTTTATTTGTCCTTTTCCATTGTGTGTGTGTGTGTGTGTGTGTGTGTGTGTGTGTCTAGGGACCATGCCACTGTCAACAATTTTGCTAGTTGTTGGGATGGGGAGGTTATGGGAGGCTGAGGCTCTCCAAGCCTCAGTTAGCTCCACCCCCTCCCACTTGGAGCCTCAGCTTCCCTTTTTAGCTCCAGCTTGAACCCCCCCTGACCACCCTGGCTACACTCAGGGCTCGAATACTGAATGCCTCCACTTGGGTGTTTAATGGGCATCTTAGAAGTGGCTTGGGGCCAAGCCGTGGCGCACGCGGGAGAGTGCGGCGCTGGGAGCGCAGTGGCGCTCCCGCGGCGGGTTCGGATCCTATATAGGGATGACCGGTGCGCTCACAGCGCTCACTGGCTGAGCGCGGTGCGGCCGGTCTCAAAAAGGATAAGAAA
>NW_007732920.1:9557-17039 GCF_000696425.1 Galeopterus variegatus | reverse complement strand
TTAAAAAAAAAAAAAAAATGTATGTTAAAGTTGGTTGGAGTGCAGTGTTATAACACCCAAGGTCAAGGATTTGGATCACTGTACTGGCCAGCAACAGAAAAACAAACAAACAAACCAAAAAACCCCCCCCAAAACAAGAAAAACCAACCCAAAACCAGCCAAACAAAAAGTATGTTCACACAGAAACTTATACACGAATGTTCATAGCAGCACTATGCATAATAGCTAAAAAGTGGAAACAACCCAAGTGTCCATCAACAGATGAATGGATCAATAAAGTATGGCACATCCATACTATGGAATATTATTCAGCCATATAAAGGAACAAAGCACTGATACATGCTACGACATGGATGAACCTTGAAGATATTATACGAAGTAAAAGAAGCCAGACACAAAGGGCCACATAGTGTATGATTTCATTTATATGAAGTGTTCGCAATAGTCAAATCCATAGAGATTTCAGAAAGCTGATTAGTAATTGCCTGAAGCTGGGGAGAGAGAGGGTGCGTGGGGAGTGACTGCTTAATGGGTACAGGGCTTCTTTTTGGAGTGGTAAAAATGTTCTGGAACTAGATAGTGGTGATGGTTGAACAACATGATAAATATACAGTTATGCCTCAGTATCCATGGGGGATTTGTTCCGGGACCCCCAGCAGATACCAAAACCCAAATATGCGGAAGTACCTGTGTGAGACTGCAAATGTAACTTACTCCATCTTGAAATAAGTTGCCACTTGTTATGTCCTTTGTGTGAACCCTGCCCACAGAAGTTATACAGTAACTAGGGGTAAGATAGTCAAAACAATAGATAGAAAAGTCTTGCTGACTATAAAGGAGGGACCGAATGATTAAGTACTGGTATAGTAACAGCTGGTCTGGCTACCTGCATCACAAGATCACCAAAAATAATAATAATTGTCATAAGTAGCAACATTAGCTTGTTTCTTAGTAATTGCTTCTTGGCTGTTTCCACTGCTTAGTGTGAACTGCCTATATAAACTTGGGCTTAACCAGGGGGTGATGCAGAGAACCCTCTCCATCCATTACCCTGTAAGCAGATTACCCTCTTAATTAAAATTCTTTGCCTTACTACATGGAAGTGCTCGCTTTGTCTTTCGGTCTCAAGATACCCTCTTAGTTTGGTGGGCATTTTGTCTTTGCTCCACCTTCAGACACCCTGATAGAAAATGGCATAATATATGCATATAACCCACACATATCATCCCATATAGTTTAAATCATGTCTACATTACTTATAATACCTAATACAATGTAAATTCTATGTAAATAGTTGTTATACTGAATAACAACAATTTAAAAAAATCTGTACAGTTTCAGTACAGACAATTTTTTTCCAAATATTTTCAACCCCCAGTTGGTTAAGTCCATGTATGTAAAACCCATGGATACAGAGGGCCAACTGTACTAAAAACCACTGAATTATACACTTAAAAATGGTTAAAATGGGGCCAGCCTGTGGCTCACTCGGGAGAGTGCGGTGCTGATAACACCAAGGCCGCGGGTTCGGATCCCATATAGGGATGGCCGGTTCGCTCACTGGCTGAGCGTGGTGCTGACAACACCAAGTCAAGGGTTTAGATCCCCTTACCGGTCATCTTAAAAAAAAAAAAAAAAAAAAAAATTGGTTAAAATGGTAAATTTTTTTTTGTTTTTGTCTTTTTCCGTGTCCGGCAACGGATCGCAACCCTCAGTGTTGCCCCCGTACCGGACCGGGGACCGGCAACGGGATTGCAACCCTCGGTGTTGCTCCCGCGCCTCACTCAGCCAGTGAGCGGAACCGGTCTGTATGTGGGATCCGAACCCTCGGGCGGGAGCGCCGCCGCGCTTCCCAAGCGGCGCACTTATCCAGTGCGCCACCAGGCCAGCCCTAAAATGGTAAATTTTATGTTATGTGTATTTTGCCACAATTAAAAAAAATACTTCAGATGACATCAGCTATTCCCTTGTTTATTTATTTATTTATTTATATTTTTAAAAAGATGACCGGTAAGGGGATCTTAACCCTTGACTTGGTGTTGTCAGCACCATGCTCACCCAGTGAGCAAACCGGCCATCCCTATACGGGATCTGAATCTGTGGCCTTGGTGTTATCAGCACCACACTCTCCGGCCCTATTCCCCCATTTAGACTATGCTTTGGCTTCCTATCACAGCTAGAATACAATCCAGACTCTTCCAGAAGCTTCAGGGCTATGCATGGTCTGCTCTTCCCAATCTTTCCTTTTTCCTTCATGCCTTTCCAAGACCATGCCCAAGAGATTTTCATTTTTCTACCTTTGCACTTGCTGTTCCCTTTGTCTGAGAACTCCCTTCTCTCATATCTTGGTCTAGCCTGTCTCCTTTCTTTCTTCCTTCAGGTGTTGCTCACATGTCGTCTCAGCAAACTTTTCCAGTCCTGTCCATAACAAGTCTCAGACACACTCCGGTTTCCTCACTTGCTTTGTATCTTTTCATAGCTCCTATCTCTACGTGCCACATGTGTATTGACTTATTGTTCGTCTTCCCACGCTCAACTGTAGACTCCACAAAGGCAGATGTTTTCCTCTGTCTTGTACAACATTGTATCTACAGCACCCAGCCTCAGTGCCTGCTGTATAGTGGATGCTCAGTAACTATTGCATAGATAAATGTTAAAAGAAGTATGAGAGATGGGTTTTCTCTGTCTCTCTGTCTCTCACACACATACACATTTCAGATGAGGACGCTGAGGTTCTAAGAGGTCCCATCATTTGTCTAAGCGCCACAGATCCCAAGCAGTGGAGCTGGGCCTTGAACTCTAGCCTCTGAGCACTGCGACCTATATAACATGAATGTCTTTATCCCACACACAGAGAGGTGGGTTGACACACATGTAGACACACCCCATCCGGGAGTGGCACATGCACACAGCAATGTGGATTCCTTCATTCATTGAGGCCTATCACATATGGTTGGGCAGGTTATGCACTGTACAAGGGGATTTGGCTGAGAGGCTGAAATACATGGGGGATCTGATCAGGCAGGGGTGGATGCCTTTGTTTCATCTGCACAGGGGCTGCTGAATGGGCCAGCAATTCTCCTGCTCACTCCCCATTCTGTGCCAAGCCTCTGGCTGGGCTCTGAACACAATTTCCTTCTCTACTAACAGAGTCCCATTGACTCCTCTAACTGCTCACACGTGCACACTCCCAGGGAGACACAGCTCCAGGCCATTGACAATTCCAGTGGGGGACAAGGAGCAGTGGCACATTTCCCTGAAACCCAGCAATACACCCAGACACAACACACACATAAGCACCTCTCTACACCTCTTGATGCAGGGCAGCACCTACAGGTGGGTGGAGAAAGAAACACACCTGCAGACACAAAGATACAGGGGAATTAGTTCTTCTCTTACCTAACACCAAACTATGCAGAGACACAACAGAACTTACATACACACAACGGCATAAAGCAGAGGACACCCAGACACTGTTCCAACAAAACATGAAAGGATACCCAATGTCATCCTGGTGGCACACATAGACACACATACACACAACTACATATGGATACAACTGTGTATTTCTGCACATTTTGACCCATATCACACAAGTCCCAGATATTTTGACACACTGGGACAACACACACCTCAAGAACATGTCCAGGGACCGCTCAACATAGCTATACATGGACATGCAACCACATGTATCATAGCTCATAACCATGCAAACTCATGGGTGCATACCCATGTGTGCAAACACACCCTAACCCAGCGGAAATAGGTATAGTCTGGAAGTAGGCATGTGACTCTCCACCCCACACCCAGATGCAGCCCACCCCCGCCCCCACCTCCAGTTCTTGCACACATAAAAGGCACTTTCCACCTCCACAACTGGGGAGGAAGGGGGCCCAGAACCCCGGTCTCCTCATTCCTCCAGCTTTCTATGTCCCCCTCCACCCAGCTCAGGACCTGAGAAACACAGACATGAGGAGACAGATCAGGGGAGCTGGCCTGGGGAGGGAGGCCCAGAGTAGGCCCACGTGGTCCCTGGGCTCCTGGACGGCCCCCCTCCCCAGCTCCATACCTGCCTCTCTGCCCAGCTCTGTGCTCCACACTCCATCCCTCCTGCTGCCCCCTCCCAATCCTGCCAGCTGGGGGTCAGGGCTGGGATGGCAAGAGTGGGATGGGATGGGATGGGTGGCGTGAGGATGAGTTGCCTCCTGAGATGCCTGTCAGAGAAAGAGATGGAGCAGGACCCTGGGAGAGGAACATGAAGAGAGCGCCTTGGAGGTGTCTGTGTATGGAGTATGCCCAGAAACCCAGAAAAAGGGACAGAGATACTGAAGCCCAAGAAGAGGACAGAGAACCAGAGGGGAGAGGCAGAGAGAGAAAGCGAGAGAAAGCAGGGGGTACAGATACCCAGAGAGAGAATGACTGAGACCCAGAGAAAGAAAGAGGGGGAGGTAAAGAGGTTGGGGGGAGGGAGGGAGGGAGGGAGAGAGAGAGAGACCCAGAGAGAGAGAGAGAGACCCAGAGAGGAGAAAAACCCACAGCAGGAGGGTACATGACCTATGGGGTGGGTGGTGGTGGGAGGTAGACAGAGATTGAGAGGGAGAGAAAAACCCGGAGAGAGAACAAAGACCCAGAGTGGGGACAGTGAGCGGGGGAGGTAGAAAAACACTAAGAGGAGGGGCAGACACCTAGAGAAGTGCGGTTCAGAGAAGGGGGCAAGTGTAGAGAGAGAGGAGGACTGAGATCCACAGAGAGGAACAGAGACCTAGAAAAAGAGTCAGAGCCTCTGGGATCGCTGGGGCTGGAGTGGGGTCCGAAGGTGGCGGAAGTGGGTAGTGGGGGAGAGGCTGGGGATGGGTGCGGGAGGGGCGCGCAGGGTCCCAGTGCAAAGAGGGGTACTTCTAAGAATATCTGGGTTGACGGGTTGGTTTCGGGTAACTATGTAGAAAGCTGGCTGGCAAGAGGGGGCAGGGATGTGGGTTCAAGAGAAGGTGGACTCCAGCAGGTGGAGCAAAGTGGAGGGACAAGGGGAGGTGTCCGGGTGGATCTGCGTTCCAGGCACCGGGGGCGGGGAGATCCTAGGAGCTGCAAGGGGGCGCTGCCCCTCGCTCGTCTCGGGGAAGGCGGGGACGGAGCGAAGGAGGAGGACCCTCCCCCAACACTCAGCAGGCTGCGCCCCTGCCCTGGTCCCGGGCCTTCCAGTTTCTTGTGTCTCCGGGCATCTTTGCGTATCCGGGTCCCGGGATATCCCTGTCCATTCCTTCTCCCGGACCCCCGCCTCCCATCGTCCCCTCCTTCGGCCCACCGGCACGTCTCAGGCTGTGTCTCTCTCTACATGCTTCATCGCATCTCTGCGTCTCTCTCTGAGTCTCTGCTCCTGGCCCGGTCTCTCTCTGTCCCATCGTCTGTCTCATTCTGTCCCCTTCTTTGAGTCTCAATTTTCTGGGCCTCCATTTCTCCCCTTCCCCCCCCACCCTGTCCCTGTCTCTGTCTCTCTGCGTCTCCCCCTCTGTCTCCATATTCATATCTCTATTTCTCTGGCTTCATGTCTCTGTCTGTCCCAGGTTTGCTGTCTATGGATCTCTGACCCTCTGAGTGTCTCTGTGTCTCCCCTCAACCCCATCCCGGACCCCCGAACCCCGTCCCCTGTCCCCCCACTCTCTCAGTCAGGCTCGGGTTGGTGGGGTGGGGTGGGGGGGCGCTGCGGCGGGAGCTGTGTGTTCCCAGCGCAAAATAGACTCCTGTTGCCATGACGACGCGAGCACGGCCTCCAAGACGCGAAGCTTCAGGCTGGGGGTGAGAAGGGGGGACTCCTGCATCCGGAAGGCGGGGGCCGGGGGCGCCGACGCCCGGTCCCAGGGGCTCCTAGGGGAGGGGGAAGGCTCGGACTCCTAAGTCCCTGGAGTGGGGGTGTTGGACGCTATGACACCAGAGTCCGGGGACCGGGCCTTCGGGGAGGGGTCTGGGCTTCCAGGGTCTGAGGTGGGGGCTCTGATTGCTCACCGGGGGGCGGCTGGCTGATTGCTCTGACGCCCTGCGTCCCTGGGGATTCAGGGGTTGCCTTCTTAGGTCCCCAATGTTGGGGAGGGGGCAAGGACTGCGAATCTCAGCCGGGGGGTGGGAGCGTTCTGACTGGGGAATCTATAGAGTTCCAACTCCCAAATCTCCATGGGGACTGCAGAATTCTGGGAGCTCCATATGGACTCCCCGACTCCTGTGTCTTGGGGGAACAGGGACATTCGGCTGAAACTGTGTTCTTACTTCCATCCGTCCATTCATCCATCCGTCCGCATGCCTGACCCTTCCTCCCCGTCCCCATATCCCCCGTGCCTCAGTTTCCCCCTCCGCACCAGGGTGCGGTCGCGCTCACCTCACTTTCTCCGGATGCGGGACCCTTGGGGAGTCGGGGGTGGTGCCGGCGTTGGGGGCCGGCCGGGGGAGGCAGAGCGAGCGCGTGTCTGCAAGCCAACCGGCTGGGTGTGTGCGGCGCGCTGATGGGGGCAGCCGGCAGCGTGTTGGACGACCCCGGGCCGGCAGTTCTTTTTTCCGTGCAGATGCGCACCGACTTCCGTGCAGATGTGGCAGAGGCCAGCCCTCGCCTTTGCCTGGAGCCGGTTTCAAGCTAATAGGCACCTCCCCCTACCCACCTGCTGGGGACCCCTCTTTCTCCTGCCCGCAGACCCAAGTCGCCCCCGGGATACCCCCAAATCCAAGAATGGTTCGGTCCACAGCCACATCAATGTTTATTCTAAGAGTCGTCCCACAGTCAGTGACACTCCTTCCCCCTCCCCTTCCCGCCCAGTGAAGTGGCCCGGGGCTGAGCTCCACCTCCACCTCAGCTAAGCCAACTCCCACCAGCTTCCAGGAGTCTCATTTGCATTTCTGGGAACAATCGCCCAATGGGAAGGCAGCACCTCGCCTCCTCTCCTGAGGGGGTGGTACTCCCGGTGGACCGCACCACTCTTGGGATCCAGGGATGGGGGGAAAGCGCTTCCAGAGGTCAGGGCAACATGAGGGTGGTTTTCCCTGAAGGCAGGGTCAGGAGTTCAATGGAAGAGGGAGTTCTAGCCTTGGAAGAGGCCTAGCAGCCCGCTGTCTGGGGCAGGGTCCTTGATGACCTTCTGGATCTGTAGGAGGAGGGCAGAGTGGGTCAGGAAGAGTCAAGGGTTCCATCTCCATGATGACAAATCTGAGGGATGCTTCTCCATCTTCATTTCCCTGACCCTCTTGGCAGCAGCTGACCAAGCCAACCATTCTCTGTTCTTGAGAGCTTTCCTGGGGGGTGGTCTCCCTTTCCTCACACCTGCCAGGTATAGTGCCTAACTGCCTGCCATCCTGGTTCTACTTTGTTGGCTTGGACCACTAAAGTTGGACAGCTCAGTCCTGGGGCTTCTTGTCTACACTTTTCTCTCTTTTTTTTTTTCTTTTTTAAAAGATGACCGGTAAGGGGATCTCAACCCTTGGCTTGGTGCTGTCAGCACCACG
>NW_007732920.1:5740-9197 GCF_000696425.1 Galeopterus variegatus | reverse complement strand
CCGTGGCCTTGGTGTTATCAGCACCGCACTCTCCCGAGTGAGCCACGGGCCGGCCCCTACACTTTTCTCTTTTTAAGTAACCTTATCTCTCCCTTCCCTTTACTGGGCCCTCAACTCCCAAATGTAGCCCAGGCTTTGCCTTTGAATGCCAGACTCATTTACCAAACTGCCTCTTAGAAAGACATGAGCAACTAAGCACATTTTATCCATCATCAAGTCCCGCCAAGTTTATCTCCAGAAAATAAAAAAACAAGAAACAACAACAGAAGACAAAGCCTGCATCCCCACTGTCTCCACCCTGGTTAAGCCCCCAATACCGCTTGTCTAAATGCCTGAAGAGCTTGCTCACTGGCCTCCCTTGTCCCCTCCATGTCACTCACCCTCATCTATTGGCATAGCACCAGCGAACTCTGTAAACTGCTGATTTGACTGTGGCCAACTCCCCTGTGCAAAAAACCCTGATGGCTATTCATTGCTAAAATCCCAGCTCTTTTTGAAGATGGTTCTGGCTCCTGCCTGCCTCCTCTCCTCCTATACCCACCCCATGTGCTCACCATGCCCTGCTACATTTCCTTGAATAAGGTAAGCTCAGTCCCACCTCCTGGTCATGCCCCAGTTGTTCCCTCTGCCAAGAACACTGTGTGAATGACTGGTGGCTCTTTCCCCTCCAAGTTTAGGCTTCAAGGCATCATTTTTTCTCAAACCCTCTGCACATTCCCTCTCCAGTAACAGTTGTGTAACTGAACACAGATTGGCTTTTTACCTCCATGCTGTGATGCAAACTCCAGGATGGCTAACCCTGTTATTATCCTGGGAGCTGGCAAACAGTAGGTGCTCAATAAATCTTCAACTGAATTGAACTAAAAGGAGGGAAAGGGGCAGACCTTGGAGGACTGGGGAATGTCAAGTTCTGATGTTTCCCTGCCATCCTGAGGACCAAGGGTTTGGGGGTGGTGGGTGAGTAGCAGTAGTACCTGATGAGACCTCAGTACAGGAAGGCCACTCTGGTGGTGGGTGTGGAGGCTGAGAGATTGGAGTATGAGGTGACAGGGCCTGACCCAGGCAGAGGCCAAAGTGATGGAAAGTTGGGGAGGAGTGTGTGTAGGTGGATCAACAGGCGTCCACCTACAGGGTCTTCGCCCTTGTCTGCCTGGCTCCCTCCCTTCCTCACTTCACTCTAAAGTCAGCTTCTCCAGGAAGCCTCCCAAACCACCCTGTGCAATCTCCTCCTCTGCACCCTGACACTCTGGATTGCCTCCCCTTCTTTATCTTTCTCTACAGCCCTTATGGCCACCTGCCATCTCCTTTCATTCATTTACTGTGGTGATGGGCAGCTTCCCACACCGGAACTTAGTTCTCCTAGCGGTGACAGCCTGCCATGTACCTGGATGTACAGTATTCCACAAGCCCAAAGAAAAGATACTAGTATTTGTTGGATACATAGGAAGTGGGGATGGCCTGGGTTAGAGAGTGCAGGGGGCCATTACCTCCTTGAACTGGGGGTGGGCAGCATCACTCACAAGCTGCAAAATGAGCCCTTCGCTGGTGGAGAGGAAAGCCCCGCTCTGCCGCATGCGGGCCAGTGCCACCAGCCGGTCTACCTGGCTGTGAGTGGGGAGAGAAAAAAGGAAGGTGTTGACACTGAGGCCTAGATACCTGGACACTCTGGTACATGCAGTGGGAATGCCACCCTGTGGTCCTTCCCAGATGCCCACAGCTGCCCTCCAAATGCACCCACCCCTGGGAGGAACCCTCTCACCTGCGTGAGGAGCAGGCATCCACCACCACGTGGACTTCTAGCCCCCGGTCCAGAAGGTCCAGGGTTGTGTTCTGGGAGTAGAGAAGTCAAGGCCAACTCCAGAAAAGAGCAGGGGGCCCGGGTGAGGGATTGGGGATCCTGGGTCAGAATTCAGGACCCCAAATGGGGATGAGGGAGGTGTGGATCAGAGCAGAGGGTGCCCAGGTTAGTAACAGTTCTTAGGGCATTATGGGACCCACAGGTGAGAATGAATGCACCAGGTCAGGAGGAGGGTCATGGGTCAGGATGGGGATCCCAACTGAGAATAGGGAACCACAGGGGTCAGTCAGTATCTCACCAAGATGCAGGCCTGTGCCTCAATGCCACACAGCAGCACAGAGCGCAGCTGGGGTCTACTGTCCAGCTCCTGCTGCAATACGGGCACCATGCTGAAGCAGGTCTTGGTGAGTGGCTGTAGGTCCCCAGCCCCAAGCTCGGGCACCGTAGGACCCAGGCCTTGTGGGTACTGCTCCGTCAGTACAGCGGGCATCTCCAGCAGCCTGGCCACCTGTGCCGGGGGAGGGGGAACAAAGGTTTGAGTCTGAGGGAGGAGGGGCTGGGGGCCTGGACTCCTGGGTCTGAGGGAGGAGGAGCTGGGGGACCTGGACTTTATGGTCTGAGGGAGAAGAGGGTCAGTGCCATACCTTGAGCATGCGTGAGGCTACTGAGACGATCTGCGGGAAGTAGGCAATTTTGTGGCGGAACTTCTCCTGCATGTCGCACAGAAATAGGATGGCTGATCCTGGGTGGACTCGGCCCAGGCCTAACCTTGCTGCCGCCATTTCCTGGGGGTGGGCAGAGGGGCCGTGGGGGCGGCGTCAGGTAGGGAGGGGGGTTCTCTGCAGTCTGCAGCTCATGTCCAGGGCACCAGGCCCCCACCGCACTTGGCATACCTTCCAGGCCTTTGCATCTGCTGTTCTTTGATCCTGGAACATGCTTCTTTCTTATTTCTGTTCTATCCAGCTTGGAGGCCACTTCCTCAGGGAAGCCTTCTGTGGTCATGTCCACTCCAAGCTCCCAGTGTCACCCTCCCAGCCCCTTAGCCTTCTTCCTGGAGACTGTGCACAATGTCAATGTGTATTTCTGTGATCTCAGTTACCATCTGCCCAGGGGGGTGCTGTCAGCTGTCCTTCTATGTCGTGTGCCCAGCCCATTGCTCAGGGGACTCCTGAATGAAGGATGCAACTCTGATCCTCACCACTCCCCTAAGAGGAAACTGAGGCCTGAGTAGTGAAGTGACCAGCCCAAGGGCCCAGAGCTGGTAGCCCATGGAGCCAGGATTGCTGAAAAAAAAAAAGAGCTGTATTCTTTCCAGGCTCTGCCACCTCCCTCCTTCACAGCCTGTGGGAGCCACAGTGCTTTGAGATCCTTCAAGTCTGACTTCCCCAGTGTGGGCACTGACTTCTCTCTGAAGCTCAGTTTACCCATGTGTAAAACAAGCTGGCTGAATTCCTTTCCAGGTCTTGGAAAGACAGGATGGTATACCTGTACAATAGAATATTATTCAGCCATAGGAAGAATGAAGCACATGCTACAGCACAAATGAACCTCAAAAACATTACGCTGAGTGAAAGAGGCCAGTAATAAAAGGCCACACATTGTATGATTCCATTTACATGAATTGCCCAGAATAGGCAAATCTGCAAAGACAGAAAGTAG
>NW_007732920.1:0-533 GCF_000696425.1 Galeopterus variegatus | reverse complement strand
AAAAAAGGACCAAAAAAAAAAAAAAAAAAAGAATGTACATACTTGTATTTGTATTCACAATCTGATTGGTTAATTTTGCCCTATTCTTGGTATTTTGTACTTATTTACAAAGAAAAGAAATGAAAGAAAAATAATTGAATGAAAGCCTTTGGAAAGAAGAAAAGACCTTATCCTCCCTATTGTTTGCACATAAAAAGACCATCTCTTTTCTACTATTGGGGAAAAAAACCCTCCATTTGTATTTAAGCTTAAAATGTATATTTCATAACTTACTTCATAATTCTTTGGGTTCACTAAACTTTTGGCATTAAAAATGGAGACTATGTTATATAGGAGTGGTGAGAGTGGGAGTCCTTGCCTTGTTCCTGTTCTTAGAGGAAAAGCTTCAAATTTTCCCTATTTTGGATGATGTTAGCTGTGGGTTTGACAATGTGACTTTTATTGTGTTGAGATACTTTCCTTCTACACCTAATTTTTGACAGTTTTTATAATGAAGGTATGTTGAATTTTATCAAATGATTTTTCTGTCTATT
>NW_007732919.1:121651-121955 GCF_000696425.1 Galeopterus variegatus | reverse complement strand
ATAGGTAAAGGTATCTGACCCTCTATTATATAATGGCTCATTTCAGGTCTGTGCATCAGACATACTTTGGTTATAGAAATCAAATACAAACTTAGTGAGCTGCCTGTGCATTTCAGTCCTGGAAGCCCCATAATCAACTATCCACATCGAAAGATCCATTCAAGTCTAACCGTTTTGAATAGTACTAAAGCTCTGTTTCCACTCACAGTAACCATGCCTCCTTCATCTCTAATTATTGAGTCTACTTGGCCTCTGCTATATAGGATCCCTTCATCCCTATTGAAATTAAAGGCCCATTCCAATG
>NW_007732919.1:120266-120744 GCF_000696425.1 Galeopterus variegatus | reverse complement strand
AATTGATAGTTTAAGACATTCCAACAAAGAACACCCAAGGCCCAGATGATTTCCATGGTGAATTATACAACCAAATTTTTTCTAAAAACTAACATTAATTCTATAAAACTAAATCTCAAACTTCACATAATCCTGCTGATACAACATATAAATTGATATTTTTCTCATCCTTTCCCATTATTAGTTTATAATACAGTTTCCTGACTTTCTCTAATTTCAACACACAGGTGGAAACACCTCTCATTTCTTATACGTGTTCCCTGATACTCAGCTCTATTTTATTCTTGAATGAGGTGCTTAGAAAAGCCATGTGAAGTTTTAAACCATAAAATTCCAATTGCACTGAGTCCATCACAATTTCATGCTATCAAAGGTCAACTTGGTCCTCTTTTCAGTCACCACCGCCTCCACCCAAGCCTGGACCTGGTTACCATAGAGTCGGGTTGTTTATTACTATTTATAATGTCCTCTATATGGT
>NW_007732919.1:117834-118507 GCF_000696425.1 Galeopterus variegatus | reverse complement strand
AGTCTCTTGAAGGCGTCAGCCTACCTCAGGTAAACATTACAGACTCCAGGGTCAGAGAAAACTTGAATTTAAATCTCAGCTCTGCTATTTACAACTGTGTACACTTTTACAGGTTGCTTAACCTAACTGTTTCTTCATTTAAAAGGAAGGATTGCTTTGAGGATTAACTAAGATCATGCATGTAAGCATTTGGCACACCGCCTGGTACATAGTAAATGCTCAATTAGTATTCATTTTCAATAAGTATCAATGCTCAATAAATGTTCACTGTTTTATTATCTCTGTCAATACTTACTAATGTTAGTTATTATTAAGGTCGTTGTTACTGTTGCCTTGGGAACCACTATCAAAATAGTGTAAAGCTATTATAAGGACAGTGAGATTGTGCTGATGAGCTCTGAGAATCACGTAAAAGCCTAAGATGCACATATAGAAAAATCATCACAGCTGTTACATAAATGCGTGTATTCTGTCTCTTGTCAAGAAAATGACACCTTAGCCAAGATTATATATGATTTGATTGTTATCACAGAAATGTGGAGGGAGTTTTAAAATACATTGTACTTAATTTAATCTTTAATATTATTTTTCTTATTTGCAGTTACTGTAACCTAACGGCTATATTTGCAATAGAGACTTTTGGAGTGATTCCCAGGTAATGAGTGGTGCTTAA
>NW_007732919.1:105223-116629 GCF_000696425.1 Galeopterus variegatus | reverse complement strand
GAGTCAGCTCGCAACCACTGACCACCATTCTGATGCATCCAGGAAAGAGGTGGGAAGGGCATGTCCCTGGACTCAACTCCAGTTTCCTCAGAGAGCAGCATAAAAAGTCTTACTACTAAAGTTAGGACCTCAAATGACTTTGCTTCTCTGTCCTGAGCCTTGGTGGTCTGGTTTTTGTTTTGTTTTTGTCCATTTGTTTGTTGTAAAATGTTAAACAAACACAGAAAAAAATAATTAAGTTACTCACGGCCCTACTTTATTTTTATTATTCATTTATTTATTTATTTATTAAAACTCAAATGATTGTACATATCTGTGGGTACAGCATTGAATATCAATACTGTGGTGCAATATGTGATGCTCAAATCAGGACAATCAGTATATTCAACATTACACAGTGTAACCACTTGTGTCCCTTTACCAATTTCTCACTAAACCCCCCCTCGCATTTCCCCTTTCCCACCTCTGGTGACCTCAGTTCTGTTCTCACCTTTTGAAAGTTTAAAGAATTGTGATTGTTGTATCTTTCTTTCTTTCTCTTTTAATTTATTTGTTTACTTTTTAGTTCCCATTTGTGAGTGAGGATGTGTAATATTTCTCTTTCTGTGCCTGGCTTATTTCACTTACCAAAATTTTCTCTAAGTTCATCTATGTTGCTGCAAATGGCAGAATTTCATTTTTTTATGGCTGAGTAGTATTCCATTTTGTATACATACCACATTTTCCTTATCCAGTTGTCCGTTGATGGACATTTATGTTGGTTCCAACTCTTGGCTACTGTAAATAGAGCTGCAATAAGCATAGGAGTGCAGGTGTCCCTTCAACATGATGATTTCCATTCCTTTGGATATATACTCAGCAGTGGGATTGCTGGATCATATGACAGTTCTATCTGTAGTTGTTTGAGGAACCTCCATACTGTTTTCCATAATGGCTCCACTAATTTCAATCCCACCAACAAATGGAGCAGGGTTCCCCTTTCTCCACATCATCACCAGCATTTGTTATTCTCGATCTTTTTAATAATAGCCAGTCTAACTGGGTTGAAATGATATCTCAATGTGGTTTTGATTTACATTTCCCTCATGTTTAGTGATATTGAGCATTTTTTCATGTACCTGTTGGTCATTTGCATATCTTCCTTTGAGAAATGCCTATTCAGCTCCTTTGCCCATTTTTTAATAAGGTTACTTGTTTTTTTACTTTTAAGTTGTTTGAGTTCCTTGAATATTCTGGATTTTAAGACCTTGTCATAAGCACAGTTTGCAAATGTTTTCTCCCATACTGTAGATTGTCTTTTCACTCTGTTAATTGTTTCTTTGGCTGTGCAGAAGCTTTTCAGTTTAATATAATCCCATTGTTTATTTTTTCTTTTGCTGCCTGTGCTTTTGGGATCTTATTCATAAAGTCTTTGCCCAGCCCTACTTCCCGAAGTGTTTACCCTGTGTTTTCTCTTAGGAGTTTTAAAGTTTCAGGTCTTATACTTAAGTCATTAGTCCACTTTGAGTTGATTTTGGTATGTGGTGAGAGGTATGGGTCTAGTTTCATTCTTCTACATATGGATGTCCAGTTTTGCCAGCACCATTTATCGAAGAGGCTGTCTTTCCCCCAATGTATGTTCTTGGTGTCTTTGTCAAAGATCAGTTGGTTGTAAGTGTGTGGGTTGATTTCTGGGTTCTCTATGCTGTTCCATTGGTCTTAGTGTCTGTTTTTATGTCAGTAGCATAGTTACTATAGCTTTATAGTATAATTTGAAGTCAGGTAGTGTTATGCCTCCAGCTTTTTTTTTTGCTCAGGATTTCTTTAGCTATTCAAGGTCTTTTCTTGTTCCATATGAATGATAGGATTGTTTTTCCTATTTCTGTGAAGAATATCTTTGGTATTTTGATGGGGATTGCATTGAATCTATACGTCACTTTGGGTAGTATGGACATTTTCACAATGTTAATTTTTCCAATCCAAGAGCATGGAATGTCTTTCCATCTTTTTTGTGTCCTGTTTAATTTCTTTCAGCAGTGATTTGTAGTTCTCGTTGTAGAGATATTTCACCTCCTTGGTTAAATTTATTCCTAGGTATTTTATTTCAGGGGGAGTTGTTGTAAATGGGCTTACTTTATTAATTTATTTTTCTGCTAGTTATTGCAGTATTAAAAGCTACTGATTTTTGCATGTTGATTTTGTATCCTGAAAATTTACTGAAATCGTTTATAAGCTCTAAGAGTTTTTTGGTAAAGTTATTAGGTTTTTCTATATATAAGGTCATGTCATCTGCAAACAGGGACAGTCTGACTTCATCTCTTACAATTTGGATGCCCTTTATTTCTTTCTCTTGCCTGATTGCTCTGGCTAGTACTTCCAATACTATGTTAAATAGGAGTGGTGAGATTGAGCATCCTTGTCTTGTTCCTGTTCTTAAGGGAAAAGCTTTAGCTTTACCTCATTCAGGATGATATTGGCAGTGGGTTTGTCATATATGGCTTTTGTTATGTTGATATACTTTCTTCCTATACCTAATTTGCTGAGACTCTTTATAATGAAGCAATGTAGAATTTTGTCAAATGCTTTTTTGCATCTATTAAAATAATCATATGGTTTTTGTCCTTATTTTTGTTGATGTGATTTATCACATTTATTGGCTTGCATATGTTGAATCATCCTTGTATTCCTGAGATGAATCCCAATTGATCATGGTGTATAATTTTTTTTGATGTTTTGCTGTACTGTGTTTGCTAATATTTTGCTGAGAATTTTTGCATCTATGTTCATCAAAGATATTGGCCTATAGTTTTCTTTTTTTGTTGTATCTTTGGTTTTGGTATCAGGTGATGCTGACCTCATAGAATGAGTTTGGGAGAATGGGCTCTGTTTCAATATTTTGGAATAGTTTGAAGAGAATTTGTATTAACTCTTATTTATAGGTTTGGTAGAATTCAGCAGTAAAGCCATCTGATCCCAGGCTTTTCTTTGTTGGGAGACTGCTGCTATCCACTTCAATCTCATTGCTTGTTATTGGTCTGTTCAGTTTTTCTCTTTCTTCTTGGTTCGGTCTTAGTAGTTTGTTTGTGTCCAGAAATGTATCCAATTTCTCCAGGTTTTCAAATTTGTTGGCATATAGTTGTTTATAGTAGTCTCTAACAATTCTTTGTATTTCTGTGTTATCAGTTGTAGTGTCTCCTTTTTCATTTCTAATTTTTGTTATTTAGGTCTTCTATCTTCTTTTTTTTTTTTTTTTTTTTTTAAAGATGACCGGTAAGGGGATCTTAACCCTTGACTTGGTGATGTCAGCACCACGCTCACCCAGTGAGCAAACCGGCCATCCCTATATGGGATCCGATCCCGTGGCCTTGGTGTTATCAGCACCGCACTCTCCCGAGTGAGCCACAGGCCGGCCCCTCTATCTTCTTTTTTAGTTAACCTAGCTAATGGTTTGTCTATTTTGTTTATCTTCTCAAAAAAACAACTTTTTGTTTCATTGATCTTTTGTGTCCTTTGGGGGGGGTGTCTCTATTTCATTTAGTTCTACATTGATCTTAATTATTTCTTTCCATCTACTAATTTTGGGTTTGGATTGTTCTAGTTTTTCTAGTTCATCGAGGTGTAGCATTAGATTATTTATTTGAAATGTTTCTATGCTTTTGATGTAAGTGTTTATTGTGGGGTACCACAAAAACAGTACTAAGGAGTTTATTGCAATAAATGCCTAGTTTAAATATTTCTGACTCCTTGATGTTTTGTGCTAATGGAAGGGTAATGGTGTGAATAATCTGTAAATGAGATAAGCCACAAGTCATTTCTAAGTAACCTTGGGAAACATATATAGCCTTTTTGCAGTGACTTCTCTTACTCATTAGGTTGCTATGTTTGATTTAGTTGAATATTAAGGTATGTCCACTGGACTACCCACCAGTAGAAGAGGGAGGCGAGTGAGTTACAGAGGTAAGGAGAAAGAGTAAAGGAGGAGGATCTCACCTATTTGTCCCAGGTCTCACCTGCCAGCAGCTCAACTCCAGCAGCCAAGGAATACAGGAAGCAGAGGGGAAGATCCATTAGGTTAGTGACTGTAGGTTAGCCTCTGTTAACACCTGGGCCCTGAAGAGCACCAGGGGCAGACAGGAGTTGTCTGGTGGTGGATTATCCTCCTAGTGAGAGGGCCCTTTTCATGAGCAGTGACTAGAGACAAGTTTGTAGGAGGCAGAGAACTTGGCACTTCCTTGCTTCTAGCCCAATGCTCAACCTCTCCACCACTTCCCAAATTTTTCCATTCTTCCCTCTGGAATTACCATCACTTGACCAGCAATCTTACTCAAATCCTCAACTGTCCTCTGAGCCCTCCTTCTATCTCCTTAGGTGAAACCAGGATCTACTCTGAGGACACTGCTCCACTTTCAGCTCTCTCAAGTGATGCTATTTTCTTACACTCACTGTGTGCCTTCAGGCCCCATTACCACTTCCAGATCATTATTTATCCTGTTTCTTATAAAACAAAACAAAACAATCCAAACAAAACATACCCTGGTCCTTTGAGGCTCGTGGTATCTGCTATAGCCCCAGGTCTCCCTGTCCTCATTACTACGTCCTCTCCAAAGTCCCCTCTATTCAATGACAACTTTGGCCCTGTCCTACACAGTTTCCCTCTCCACATCAAGCCCCACCATCACTGTCCATGTGGCCAACCTTGTCCAACATCCAACATCACGGCCTTTCCTCATCCTTGGTGACCTCCTCCTCTATTACACTTCAGCCACCCACTCCCATAGTCACAGCTCAGACACTGTCATTACTCGTAAATTCCTGCTTCCTAAAGCATCAATTGAGACATCTCATTCTCTGACCACAACCTCCTGTCCTTCCAGCTTGTTAATTCCACTACAACCACCACAACCCTTCATCCCCACTACAACCTCCATCTCTACTTTCAGTCTCTCTTTTTCACTTCCTATTTCCTTACATTTCACAGTCCCTTATTTCAATAACACTTACTGGTACTCCCTTACCCCTCTCGGATTTGGTCCCCAATCTGGCAAATCTCCAACTACCTATTTTCTCTGTGACTACACCTGAGCAGCCTAGTACTCATAAAGAAAGTTACCCAACAGGGAAGATTGATCACCAACTTTAAATAGGCCACCGAACTGCTGGGGAATCTTATTATCTTTCTCTAGTCCACCAATGCTTACACTCTTGGTAACAGCTATTTCAGACCTTCCTCCTCAGACTTGCTTTCCTTAACAATCACCAGATGAGCTTGTTTTTACCTTTACAGAGAAATTAGAAGTCATCAGACATCTATTCCTGACTCCCAGTGTAAGAATCTACTAACATCTATACTCATCTTCTCCTCTTTCCATCCTGTGAAAATAAAGAAAAACTTTTTTTATTATTCTAACATTTACTTGTACATTTTTGTGGTTGTTTCAATACATGCATATACTGCACAGTGATTCATTTAGGGTAGATAGCATAGTTTTGTACCCGTTAGTCCACCAATTTTCCTCCTCCCACTGACACCCAACCTCAACCATTATTCTACTCTCTACTTCTATGAGAACAATTTTTTTTATCTTAGATTCCACATATGAGTGAGACCATGCAGTATTTTTCTTTCTGTGCCAGACTTACTTCACTTAACATGATCGTTTCCAGTTCCATCCATGTTGCTGCAAATAATAGGATATCATTTCTTTTTATAGCTGAATATTATTCCATTGTGTATATATACCACAGGGTTTTTATCCATTCATCTGTTGATGGCATTTAGGTTGTTGATTCTATGTCTTGGCTATTGTGAATAGTGTTGTGATGAGCAAGAGAGTGCAGCTGTCTTTTTGATATATTGATTTCATTTCCTTTGGGAATATATACCTGGGCATATATACCCAGTAGTGGGATAGCTGGGTTGAAAGGTAGATCTATTTTTATTTCTCTGAGGAAGCTCCATACTGTTTTCCACAATAGCTGTACTAATTTGCATTCCCACTAACAGTGTAGGGAGGGTTCCCTTTTCTCTGCATCCTCCCCAGCGTTTGTTATTTTCTGTCTTGTTGACAATAACCATCCTAACGAGGGTGAGATGATATCTCATTGTGGTTTTAATTTTCATTTCCCTGATGATTAGTGATTTTGAGCATTTTTTTCATGTGCTTGTTGGCCACTTGTATGTCTTCTTTTGAGATATATCTGTTCAGGTCCTTTGCCCATTTTTTAATTGGATTATTTGGTTTTTTGCTGTTGAGTTGTTTGAGCTCCTTATATATTCTAAATAGTAGCCCCTTGTCTGATGTTTAGTTTGCAAACACTTTCTCCCATTCTGTAGGTTGTTTCTTCACTTTGTTGATAGTGTCCCTTGCTACGCAAGAAGCTTTCTAGTTTCATGTTGTCCCATTTGTGTATTTTTGCTTTAGTTGCTTGTGCCTTTGTAGTCTCACTCAAAAAAGTGCTACTCACTCCCATTTTGTGTAGCATTCCTCCTATATCTTCTAGTAGTTTCATAGTTTCAGGTCATAAATTTAGATCTTTAATCCATTTTGAGTTTGTTTTTGTGTATGATGAGAGATAGGGGTCTAATTTCAATCTTCTGCATAGGGATATCCAGTTTTCCCAGCACCATTTATTGAAGAAGCTGTCCTTTCCCCACTGTATATCCTTTGTCAAAAATCAATTGGCCTGGCTGGCCCCGTTGCTCACTCGGGAGAGTGCGGCGCTGGTAGTGCTGACGCTGTGGGTTTGGATCCTATATAGGGATGGCCAGTGAGCTCACTGGCTGAGCGTGGTGCGGACGACACCAAGCCAAAGGTTGTGATCCCCTTACCAGTCAAAAGAAAAAGAAAAAGAAAAATCAGTTGGCTGTGAGTGCATGGATTTATTTCTGGGCTCTCTATTTTGTCTCATTGGTCTATTTGTCTCTTTTTATGCCAGTACCATGCTGTTTTGGTTACTATAGTTTTATTGTATATTTTCAAGTCAGGAAGTGTGATGCCTCTGACATTGTTCTTTTGTTCAAGATTGCTTTCAGCTGTCAGGGTCTTTTGTGGTCCCATTTTATTTCTGTGAAGAATGTATTTTGAAAGGGATTGTGTTCAATCTGTAGATTGTTTTGGGTAATATGAACATTTTGATGATGTTAATTCTTCCAACCCATGAACATGGGATAATCTTTCCATTTATTTGTATCCTCTTTGGTTTTTTTCCACCAACGTTTCATAGTTTTCATTGTAGAGTTCTTTCACCTCCTTGGTTAAATTTACTCCTAGGTTTGTTTGTTGTTGGGGTTTTTTTGTTTGTTTGTTTGTTTGCTTTGTTTTTTGTTTTGATAGCTAATATGAATGAAATTATTTCTTCTTCAGCTATTTCATTATTGGCATGTAAGAAGGCTATTGATTTTTGTGTATTGATTTTGTATCCTGCCACTCTACTGAATTCGTTTATTAGTTCTTTATAATTTTTTGGTGGAGTCTTTAGGGTTTTTATGTATAGGATCATGTCATCTGCAAATAGGGATAGTTTGACTTCCTCCTTTCCAATTTGGATGCCCTTTATAACTTTCTCTTGCCTTATTGCACTGGCTAGAACTTTCAGTACTATGTTGAATAAGAGTGGGAAAGTGGACATCATTGTCTTGTTCCACATCTTAGAGGAAAAGCCTCCAATTTTTGTCTATTCCGTATGATATTAGCTTTGGGTTTGTCGTTTATGGTCCTTACTGTGTCGTGGGGTTTTCTTTGTTGGGAGACTTTTTATTACTGCTTCAATCTCATTACTCATTATTGGTCTGTTTAGGCTTTCTAGTTCTTCATGATTCAACCTTGGTAAGTTATATGTGTGCAAAAATTTATCCATTTCTTCTAGGTTTCCCAGTTTGTACACATATAGTTGTTTATAGTAGTCTCTTACGATCTTTTGTGTTTCTGTGGTATCAATTGTAATGTCTCTTTTTTCATTTCTGATTTTATTTGAGTCTTTTCTCTTTTTTCTTCATTAATATAGCTAATGGTTTCCTGATTTTGTTTGTCTTTCCTAAAAGCTGACTGTTTCTTCAGTCTTTTGTATTTTTTTAAAATCTCTAATTCATTTATTTCTGCTCTGATCTTTGTTACTTCACTCCTATTGATTTGGAATTTGGTTTGATCCTGTTTTTCTAGTTCCTTGAGGTGTAATGTTCGGTTGTTTATTTAAAGTCCCTTCTTGTTTGATGAAGGCATTTATTACTATAAAATTCCCTCTTAAATCTGCTTTTGCTGTATCCTGTAGGCTCTGGTATACTGTGTTTTCATTTTCAATTGTCTCCACAAATTTATTAATTTCCTTTTTGATTTCTTGTTGGACTCATTCATTGTTTAGAAGCATGTTGTTTCATTTCCATGTATTTGTACAGTTTTTAGTGTCCTTATGTCATTGATTTCTAGTTTTATTCCATTGTGGTCAGACAAGGTAATTGATATTTCTTTCTTTTTTTTTTCCCATTTGTAGTGACTTCTTTGGTACCTAACATAGGTCTATTCTAGAGAATGTTCCATGTACTACTGAGAAGAATGTGTGTTCTGTAGCTATTGGATGAAATGTTCTATATATGTCCATTAGGTCCAATCAGCCTAGAGTAGAGATTAATTCTGATGTTTCCTGGTAAGCCAAGTGACCATTATCTCTGCAATCAACTCCTAACCAGTCTCCCTTCATCCACTCCTATTTTCTTCTAGTTCATTCTCCTCACTAGAGCCAGAACAATCTTTTCAAAATGCTAATTTTAGTAGCTTGAAACCCTTAAGTTTCTTTTCATAAAATTCAAACTCTTTAACATGGCATACAAGGGCTTGCATGATCCAGCCCCCACTTACTTTCTAGATCTAAGATATATTTGGAAGTTAGATTGGATTGGTCTCGGTGATCATTAAAATCACCCGGATTATTTCAAATACCTCACAACTGGTTTTCCCCCCTCCACACTCGTGTTCCCCTTTCACACATTCTTCCCCCGACAATCAGAACCATCCTTCTCACATGTCAATCCCATGTCATACCTCAGAAACTCCCTCTTGCCTTTAGGCCAAAGCCCATACTGTCCAGTGTGACCTAAGCTGCCTTTCTCGCCTACCTCCCCTTCCTCATCTCTAAACATCGCACCTGGCCCTGAGCTCTGGGCGTCCTGAACTAGTTTCAACTCCAGAATGTCTGGGAGTGATCTTAAGGCTTTCCCATGCCTCCTTGCCTTTGCCTAAAACACTCTTCCCACCTCAGTCTCCCCCTGCACTCCCAGGTGTTTGTGTCTAGCTAACTCCTTCCCACTCTCAGCTCAAGGCTCCCCTCCACTGGGAGGCTCCCACAGAATCTCATGCTTCCTCCTCTCGTTACATGGATCACAGTGTCTATTTTCCTCCCTAGTCGGCCTCAAACACTACAAGGTAAATACTTTGAGGGTAGACACCATGTCTTACTACGCTTTGTTCTCTGCCAATTGCATAGTAGTTGCCTATTCAAAATTGTTTGACTAAATAAATCAACAACCAAGGTGAGAACAATGACTTCTAATGATTTCTTTTTTCTTTTTCAGTCCAAATGTCTACCTGGTAGCTTCTATCCTGTTTCTCCTGATGCTGCTGTTCTTCAGTATTCTCGTTTTCAGCTACTTCCGGTATATGAAAATTTATAGACGGTCTATTTATGAACCACTTCACAAGCTGCCCAAAACGCTAAAGAAAAATTAGGAAAACTGAAAGTTGGTTTACTATGGACATATTTTACAGAGGGAATGTGTTTACATATACTTACATTGGGAATGTGTGTTTGACCAAAAAATACTAAATGGTTCAAAGTATAATCAAATTCAATATTTGAAAAGCCTTCTTAACTTACCTCAAAATGGAAATATTTTCACTTATATTGTGTTGTTGAATTAATCCTTAATGTGTTTGCATTCATTTTAAAGGCACTCTATATACTCTTAGATGGCATTAAAAAATAAATAAATAAACTAAATGTGATTATTACAATCCTTCCTAACAATGAAAGTAAATTTCTGAAAATATATAAATGTGTCAAGTATTATTATCTTGCATGAGACTTTTCATATAAAACCTTCCATGACCATAGTCAATTTATGTATAAAGGACTTAATAAAAGTACATGGATATAAATAATCTGTCTTAAACAGATTTCAGAAGTTTTTCTAGTGGTAGATTCACATATGAAATGTAAAACTTATTATATTGAAAATGAGCAGCAGATACTCTAAGTTTTAATTCTAAGTTTTAAAATTTGATTTTGATGTTCAAAGTAAGCTTCTTAATTTGTCCAAATATTATCACAACTTTCTAAACAATTTGTACTTGCATCAGTCGGGGTTCAACCAGAGATGCAGAACCAGAAGGAGGTGTGTGTGTGTGAACACATCCATGTTAAACGAATTGGCTTATGTGATTGTTAGAGCTGGCTCAACTAGTTTGAAATCCACAGCACAGGCAGCCAGGAATGGATGATCACAAGCAAGATGGGAATCCTCGGGCACAGACCAAAGCTGCTGTCCACTAAAATCAGGAATAAGACAGGGATACCTGCTGTTCATCACTGTTTTGAAAGTTATGACAACCCAAGAGAAAAATAAAATAACTAGTTATACACATTGGGAACAAAGAGGTAAAATCCTCTCTTTAAATTATATATTATATGACTAGAAAACCCAAAATTCATAACAAATTTTACCAGAATAAGAGAATTTGATGTCTCAATACTAGAGAAATACTTAAAAATCAATACCTTTTCTCTACAAGAGGTATAATCAGTTAACAATAGAAATAATAAAAGGTAATCTATTCATTGTAGTCACAAATTACATAGGATTAAATTGAACACGCAAAGTGCATGACCTTTATGAAGAAAACTTTAAAATATCTATTGAAGGAGGTGAAGCAAGATCTGAACTTGATTAGGGGGAAAAAAGACAAACTACCCAACAGAAGATGAGCAAAGAATATAGTCATTTCACAGAGCAGCATATTCCAACAGCCAGGGTTTTGTTGTTGTTTTAGTGTTTACTATATGCCAGGAACCATTATAATAACCAATTCACCTCAACAACCTTATGAGATGGGAACTGTTATTATCCCATTATAGAGATTAGAAAACTGGCACATAGAGGGTAGGTAATTTTTCTAAGTTGGTAAGTGCTGGAGTTGGTAAGTGATGGAGTTCAAACTCAGACAACTGGCTTCAAAATCAAGCAATTATCCACTAAGCATGTTCGACCTCACCAGCAATCAGAAAGAGACAAACTGGAGTTACCATGAGGCTGAATTTCTCACTGATGGAAAAAATCAAAAAGGTAATTAATACTCTTTATTTATTTATTTATTATTTTTTTGTGACCGGTAAGGGGATCGCAACCCTTGGCTTGGTGTCGCCTGCACTGCACTCAGC
>NW_007732919.1:96381-104306 GCF_000696425.1 Galeopterus variegatus | reverse complement strand
AGTGTGAATCGTGGTAGCTGTTTTGGAAAGCAATCTGGCAAGATCAATTAAAATTTAAAATATACATTCTCTTGGACCCAGCAATCCCACTGTTAGGAATCTGTCCATAAAGTGGAGTGGGGAAGACCAACACATCAGGATATTTGTGTGTGTTTGTGGATGGGTGGATAGGTAGACAGACCGATAGACAGACAGATAGACCTAGACATACAGCATCATTTGTTATGGAGGCAAAACTCTAGAAAGAGAATTCATGCCCACCAGTAGGGGAGTAGGTGAGTGATTGAATGATTGCTCATTGACCCCATAATCTGTACTAGTTGATTTAGAAGATTTTTCCACGAGGTTTTGTTAAATGAGAAAAGCAATCTGCAGAGAAGTATCTACTGTATGATCCTATTTTTATATAAACAAAACAAAAGCTCAGTGTATACGAACATGGAGAAAAGTATGTTCCTATCACGTGTGCAGGCATGCATGTATGTACACAGAGGAGGAGAGAGAGAAGAATACAAAGCAAGCCCTCAAAACCAGGGGAGAGGAAACAATAGAAAAACAGCATGCAACATTTTCTCTTCATGTAAACCAGTACATCAGTGCATAAAAACAAATGACAGCGTGATAGTGACCTACGTAACATGACGTAATTCTAGATGGTGTTTGCTTTCTTGCTATTATTTCCTGCCACATTGAACTTACACAATTTGATTAATCATAAAAAATAAAACTTTTTCCCATGAACAAAAAAATGGGAGATGAAGTGGAGATGGCAAGTGTAGAAGACTTTTTCAAGGAGTTCCTTTTGTTCTGGGACAGGGAGCAGAGAAACGGTGGGCACCTGGAGGCACTGGTGAGGTCAGCAAGCTGTTACTGAATGTGGATGGAAATAATCCAGTAGCTAGGGGAGACTGATGATACAGGAGAGGAAGGGGGTAATTGCTGGATCAAAATCCTTGAGTAGGCAGAAGAGGATGGGAGCCCATGCTGAAACCAAGGATTGAACATTTCGGCCACTGTCATAGTAGAAGCCAGAGTTCATGGGTACTGATGTTGGTAGGCTGGCAGGAAGATCAGTGATCTGGGGCGGCCATGAGTTGCTCCTTGCAGGCCTCCTCCTGCAGGAGTGTAACTGACCCAGGGCATTAGCTGCTGCCCTCTGAAATCCATCTCCACATTTGCACCAAGCCCATGCCCTCTCAGGCAGCTCCCCGCCCACGACTGAGTACAGCGTAGGTACTAAGGCAGATGCGATGCTGGTAGACACGAACCTCCTGTCAGCCTGGCTCAAGGACTCCCAAAGGCTTTACCAAACCTTCCTTAGATTGCATGACACCCCTACCCAATCTCAATCTCCCTTTCTCTCTCTCTCTTTTTGTCTGATGACTCTCCCAACCTTCCACAGCTCCCTATCTCCTTTCATGCAAGCATTTCACCTAATAAAATCCTCGCACATTTAATCCCATATTAGTGATCGTTTCTCAGAGGACCTTGACTAACACAAGCAGTAATGTGAGTGGTCTGAGAGATTAGAGAGGAGGATGGTGACTTGGAACTTGCTCACTCAGCACCCAGCAGACAGAGAGGGAGCCACCTTGGCGGTATGTGGGGCACCAGTAGTCCCTGCCTCTAGGTGATGGTTCAGTTGCTAATGTTTTCATCAGTAGTGACCAGGGGAAATGTCCCGGGGGGGGATTGCTACTGCAAGTGCAATGGTGCATAAGATACAGTGATAACAAAGACAGTGACGGTGGCTAGTTACTGCTAAGTTATGTTGATGACCTACAGAAGGTTAATGAGAGACAGACAGCCATAGCAGTTAATGGCTAAATATAAGAACCAGAGAGCATCAGTGGTAGCATATAAAGGGGTCATCACCACTAGCAGTGGAAGGGCAGACACAATTGAACAGTGGGCTGAGGACCTGGGAGTCACAGGACTCCAGAGATGTTTGAATGCACAGCTAAGGCAGGTCTGCTCTGGGAAGGTCAAGGTCCTGATAGGGAAAGCCTTCAACCCTAAAGACCGGGACAGGAACTGTTGGATTTAGTTCGTCTCGAGAACGTAGGTGGCAATAAACTTTAAAATTAATTTTCCTTTATAATGGTTTGGACAGCTATGTCTCCCTCCAGGTTACCTAAGAAATAGTTTGTAACTGTGGGAAGTTAAATCAAAGTTACTGTTCTCAGTTTCAAACTATCTTTCTAGGACTTGCTTTGTGTTGCTGGGGCCAGGACTCTGCAATCACATCTCTGCTTTCCCCCTGGTACCCTGGTAGGTTCCTGTACTAAGGGGTACTGGTGGGAGACTGGAGGGCAGGAGGAAGGATGTATTAGTCCGTTTTGAGTTGCTATAACAGAAATAACCTGAAACTGGGTAACTTATAAGGAAAAGAGGTTTATTTTTGGCTTATGATTTTGGGACAGCTGCATCTGACACAGGCCTCAGGCTGCTTCTACTCATGGCGGAAAGTGGCAGGCAGCCGGCAGTTACAAGCAAGAGAAAGCAAGAGAGAGAGAGAAGGTGCCAGGGTCTTTTAAACAACCAGCTCTTGCATGTACTAATAAAGAACCCACTCATTACTACCCCTACCTAGGGAGAGCATTAATCCATTCATGAGGGATCCACCCCCATGGCTCAAACAACTTCTAGTACTGCCACATTGAGGACCTGATTTCCACATGAGTTTAGGTGGGGACAACACATCCAAACTCCATCAAAGGACTTCCTTTTTCTACCTCCCTGCAACTGTGGGAAGTTAAATCAAAGTTACTGTTCTCAGTTTCAAACTATCTTTCTAGGACTTGCTTTGTGTTGCTGGGGCCAGGACTCTGCAATCACATCTCTGCTTTCCCCCTGGTACCCTGGTAGGTTCCTGTACTAAGGGGTACTGGTGGGAGACTGGAGGGCAGGAGGAAGGATGTATTAGTCCGTTTTGAGTTGCTATAACAGAAATAACCTGAAACTGGGTAACTTATAAGGAAAAGAGGTTTATTTTTGGCTTATGATTTTGGGACAGCTGCATCTGACACAGGCCTCAGGCTGCTTCTACTCATGGCGGAAAGTGGCAGGCAGCCGGCAGTTACAAGCAAGAGAAAGCAAGAGAGAGAGAGAGAAGGTGCCAGGGTCTTTTAAACAACCAGCTCTTGTGTGTACTAATAAAGAACTCACTCATTACTCCCCCTACCTAGGAAGAGCATTAATCCGTTCATGAGGGATCCACCCCCATGGCTCAAACAACTTCTAGTACTGCCACATTGGGGATCTGATTTCCACATGAGTTTAGGTGGGGACAACACATCCAAACTCCATCAAAGGACTTCCTTTTTCTACCTCCCTGCCAGCACGAATTTAGCCAGGCCTCTTCTCCCCAGCAGCAGAGTTGATTTCAGTAGCAGTGGCTGATTTCTAGCCTGAAGTTTTTAAAACTTTCCAGGACCAGAGTCATTGTCCCCCTTCAGAAATACCAGCAGTTGCCCTATTCAGAGTTTTGAATTCCAGCTCAATAGGGCTCTCCTCCAAGCTTCAAAAATGTGTAAATTCCAAACTTTTTTCTTTGTTGCCCCAGGTCTTGGGGTGCTAGCTGCTTCTGGCTCTCTGATACCTTAGTGTTCCTTTTTGTCTTTTGGGGCCTCCAACCCCCAATTTACAATTCTTTATATTAAATTTTCCTTGTTATTCTGTCTCCTGATAACCACCCCAAATAAATCCTCCAGTAATGTTTCACTACTGCTTGTCTCTGTTCATTGAAATTATAAATTTATGAGTGAATATATATATATATTTTTCTGTCTTTCACTGGATTGTAAGCTTCAAGAGGGTAGGTTTCATGTCTGTTTCATCACGGCTGAACTGGTGACACACAAAAGGTACTCATTTGGTACTTGTTCAGTGACTGAATGAATGATGATTTCTGTTACTGATGGGCCAATACCTGAATTAGATGAGCAATACAACTCATTCCATCATCAGAGTTGAATTCTATTTTGTACCCGATAAATTCAGCGTGACCATGGGACATCCCATGCCATAGGCAGAATATCAACCTCCCAGAGACATCACATTCTAATCCCCAGAACCTGTTAATGTTACTTTTCATAGGAAAAAGGATTTAGCAGACGTGATTAAGTTAAGGATCTTGAGATGGGATATATCCTGGAATATCCAGGTGGGCCTACTCTAATTCCCAGAGACATCACATTCTAATCCCCAGAACCTGTTAATGTTACTTTTCATAGGAAAAAGGACTTAGCAGACGTGATTAAGTTAAGGATCTTGAGATGGGATATATCCTGGAATATCCAGGTGGGCCTACTCTAATCACAAGGGTCTTTATAAATGAGAGGGAAAAGCAGGAAAGTCAGAGAAGAAGTGATGATGGCAACAGAGTGGAGTGATGTGCCTGTGAGCCAAGGAATGAGGGCAGCCTCTAGAAGCTGGAAAAAGCAAGGAAGCAGATTCTCCCCTTAAGAAATACAAACCTTAATTGTAGCCGAGGGAGACCCATTTGGGGACTTCTGATCTCTAGAACTGTAAGATAATAAATTTGTGTTGTTTTAAACCACTACATTCATGGTAATTTGTTACAGCAGCCACAGGAAACTAATACATCCTGGTAGAAGTCCAACCGGCCGCAGATTATATTGGCCTAACAGTCGGGAGCGGGAAGAGGGTTGGAGAGGGAGACAGAGGACTCTTTGGCATGCCGTGCATGCATGGTCACAGCAGAGGGGGTGGATGAGATCACAAAGGGAAAGGGAGTGTGTCGAGGCTTGAGCCCTGAGAGGAGTGTAGCTAAATGAGATGGGAACGGATAGAGCCTTTTCCCTATCTTTCACAGGAAAAAAGGACTTAGCAGATGTGATTAAATCATTTTTTCAATTGGGTTAGGAGGGAAGGAGTGCCCCAGTGACAAAGGAAGCAAAGCAGCTGATACACCAAAAGCAAATTTTAGGACTTTGTCCACAACCTGTCTGTGGACAGTCAACCACGAAGTACACAGCATTTACTGTCCAACACCACCAGGCAATCAAACCGTATTTCTCTAGAATGCTTATTTTCCCTATTTCACATCTTTTTCGCTCTTCAAACCCTCTATCTCTTGCTCCTCACCTCTCAATCTCTGATGATAAGCTTGCCTCATAATTCACTGAGAAAATCAAAGTAAATGAGAAAAGAAGACCCTCGTTTCTCACACCCAGTATTGCTAACCTGCCTGCCTGTCCTGTCCTTCCACGCCATCACCGTGCACCTGCACCTGCACCTGCCATCTATGCTGTCACTGTGGATGAAGCATCCCTTCTACTAAAGGCCAACCCCTCCCCTGAGCCTTGGATCTCTCCCCTTCTTTCTTTGCCCTTGCAAATCTCCCCCTCTCCTACATCATCAGTTTCTCTCTCTTTACATACAAGTGTGACTCAGTATCTCTCATCTTTAAAAAACTCCCTCCATTGACCACACAGCTCTATACAGCTGTTGCCCCAAGTGTAGAGTTGTCTCCATTTCCTAACCCGACATTTGCTTCTCAAACCATTCTAGCAGTTCTTTAAAGCCCACCCCTCCCTGAGACTGCTCATGGCAAGGCTGCCAGTGATCTCTATATTGCTGATTCCAATACTCTTTTGACTTCTGTGTTATCAGATTCTTTCTAGTTTTCCTCCTGCTCTGTCGTTCCTTCTCTTCCTTTACTTGACCCCCAAATGGCAAAGGGCCCTAGAGCTTTAGAGCTTTGTCCTTGGTCACCTTCTTTCTTTTTAGCTACACATATTTCTAGGTCATCTTAACCAGTTCCAGGGATTTAAAATCTACAATGGCCACAACTCCAGTGTTTGTTTTTACCCAATGCCTACTTGACATCTCATGGATGCATGACCAGACCATAATTATTTCCCTCCTCCCAACCTGCTCCTTCCCCAATGTTTCATATCTTATAAATGGCACCACCATCTGCCCAGTTGCACAAATAAAAAATCCAGAAATTATTCTTGAATCCTCTCTCCCTAACAAACTGAACATCCAACCCATTAGCAAATGCCATAGACTCTACCTCCAAAAATATTTCAACTCTCATTTCTCAGTCTCCCCCACTATCAGCAGCATTTAAGCCACCTTCTGGCATATACTTCTGAAATACTTTTCTAATTGACTGAATCAATTGGCCTTTGTCACATGACCACCCCCAAAGCCTTGTGACCTAAAACATTATTTCTCACATTCTGTAGGGTAAGTTGGGCTGTTCATCTGGTCAGGATGGGGTTGGCTGCGGCAGGATGGTCTTGGAGAGCCTGACATGCTTCACAGCTGGTTGGACATCAGCTGGGCGATGACTTGACCATGGGTCCTTCCTCACCCATCAGGCTAGCCCAAGCTCATTCATATGGTGGTGGTCACAGGAGCCCCAAGATCAGCAAGAGGGCAGGCCCAAATCACAAGTGCTTTTTAAGCCTCTGCTTGCTTCATTTTTGTTAATGTCCCATTGGCCAAAGGAAGTCACAGACCAGCACAGAATTGGGGGGGTGGGGAGACACTACCAGAAGGTGTAGAAAATTGGGGAGACTGAGAATAACTGGTGGCTATTTTTACAATCTACTACACTGATCTCCCCGCTTCCACCTACTTTGCCTCTCTAAAATCCATTTTCCATACAGCAACCCAAGTACTCTTTTAAATGCACACACACACACACACACACACACACACACACTCATTTCACTCCCAAACCCTCCTACGTCTTCATTTAAAATCCAAACCCTATTATGAATTCAAAACCCCCTCCAGGATCTGGCTTTTGCCTACCTGCCTGACTTACCAAATACCATCACCCCTTATCCATTACGTTCCAGGCACAGCCGTCTGTTTCCTTGAATTCAGAAAACTCTCTGTTGCCTCAAATCTTTGCACTTCTGTTCCCTTTGATTGGAATACTTGTCCCCCTGATATCTGCGGAGCTGGCTTTCTGCCATTCGGATCTCAGCTTAAAACTCATTTCATCACAGCCAGTCTAGGATTATTCTCAATCACTTCACGTTATTTAAATTTCCTGCAAAGCACACATCACCGGTATTTTATTTGTCCTCTCCCTACCCTCCAGCGTTTATCACTGCAGCCCCCAGTGCCTACAACACTGCCTGGCATATGGTAGGCACAGAAATATTTGTTGCATACATGCAAAAGCGCATAGTGTGTCCTAGAGTTGTGCTAATCTACGGGTGTTCTACTCTCTTCCCATCTCAGCAGGATAGTTTCATAAATGTAAATTCCATACTGAGGATTCACTGGATTCCTCAATATGGAATGTTACACCTCATCCCGTACCACTAACTCCCCTTCCTCTGTTTCCCCAGCCATCCCCTTGCAAAAAAATAAAAATAAAAAATCCTGAGGAGGGATTGGTAAAACTTAGGATCATCACTTTGCCACATGTTGTTGGCTTCATCAGGCTTGACGTAAACTAACAGCAGCAGCAGCAGCGAGGAGAGGTTGGGAGGTAGGAAACCTCACCGTGCGCTGGCAGGGGAGCTCAGTTGGCTAGAGCGCAGCCTTGTAACACCGAGGTCACGGGTTCGGATCCCCATACCGGCCAGCTGCCCAAAAAAAGAGAAGAAAACTTCACCACCGACCAAAGGCGGACAGCCAAGGACCAGCGGATGGATCCGCAGCACTGCATGCTGGGAGATGTAGTCCCCAGGGGAGGCCAGTCAGGGAGGCTGGGGCCCCCGCAGCATGCTGGGAACTGTAGTCTCTGTTGAGACTCCGCCCCCTCTTCCAGCAGCAGCGGGCGGGCGGAGGGAGGGGGAAACCCTCCATGCTGGGAACTGTAGTCTTTCTCGGACCCCTCGCCTCCAGGGCGGAGACGCGCCCCGGCGGCCGCCATCTTAGGTCCCGAGGTGCGGCGGCCGAGAAGCAGCGCGCAGGCGGGCTCAGCCCCG
>NW_007732919.1:80590-95381 GCF_000696425.1 Galeopterus variegatus | reverse complement strand
CGGCGGCGGCGGCGGGCCGGGCGGGACGCTTAGTGGCCGGCTGGGGTCCCCGGGGGTGGGAGCGGCCTCCGGCCCCGCGGAGACGGAGCGGCTCGAGGACGAGGCGGCGGCGGGCAGGAGGATGGGGGCGAACCAGTTAGTGGTGCTCAACGTGTACGACATGGTGAGTGCGGCCCCTGAGGCCCCGGGCCCGGCGCTGCCTGCCGGGCGGCCCCGCCTCCAGCTGCCTTCTCGGGGGCGGGGGCAGAGCGTTACGATCGAATTGTCGCACGGGTCGCCGCTCCGGCGGCTGCTGCGCTCTCGGCCCCAGGGCTTTGACCTCTCCCGTGCCCTCAGCTTGTCCCGGACCCTGGCTGTGGGCCCGAGCCCTGGCCGACGAGCAGTGTCCCCTCCTCAGAGCTTCTGTCGCCGTTCCGACCCCCCCCCCAGCCCTACATGTGTCCTCATGCCCAAGTCCCCCAAAACTCTCAAGCCCCTAAGTCCAGAAAGTCACAGCCGTCGAGGCCTGGGCTGGCAGCTCTTCGAAGGGGACAGTAGCCGGCACATCGTCGCCTCCAAGCCAACCTCATGAAGGTGAAGGAGGCTAGAATGTATCCAGAAAATAGCCCTGTTGAGTGAGGGGATGGTGGCGGAGACCACTTTGTAGGTGATGCAACAGGTAGAGGACGTGGCCACCGGGAGGGGACGGACTTGTTTATTATGTCGTGTAACTTTGGGGTGCTGCGGGCTCAGAATCGAGCCGCAGGACTGGTTTGCCTGACAGTTGCAATTGAAAGACCCCCAGAAAAAGCCACCGGTGGAGCATTGTCGTTGCAGTGAGGTGTGTTTTTAGGTTTGTTTGCTTGCTTTGGGTTGATTCGCTTTTGTTTTGTAACGAGTTACCTCTGCCTGCGACGTTTAAAATATCTTGTAAGTGAATCGACAAATGAAAATTTTCCCATCGTTATTTTTCTTGGCTTAAAGATGCAGAAGAGCAGAAATACTAGAGGTCAGAAGTCTTGGTTCTCGTTTACAGGTCTAAACTTTTTATTCCCTGTATTGTTGATAAGTTTCTAAATTTACAATGTAGCGTCTTGGGTAGGAAGAGATTCCTCTGCCATATCTGGGTATTATGTCGGGAGGACATAGGGACTGCCTGCGACTTGAGGTGAGTCCTCTGTTCAGTTCTGATGGGAGCCTGCAGGTAAGAGGAGATGGGTTAACATACTGAGAAAAGTGAACCAAGATAGGAAAGTTGGAGAAGAACCACAAGAGATCGGAGAAAAGTGTGGCACTTTGTAAGGGGTTTTTGGCCTATGTCAGTGGTTAAGAAATAATTCTCTAGATTTAAACTTTTTGTGTTCAACTGGACACCTTTATTTTTCAAGGCTTTTTATTGCCCTTTTACTGCTTCTGTGGCCCCCTTCCCCCCTTTTGAATTCAGTTTCTTTTTTTTTTATTCGCGAAGAGTGTTAGAAACACGATCCCTGGGGATATATTCTCTTGAGAATACAGTGTGCTGTTTCTTCTGGACTATTAAACCCCTTTATAAATTAGGAGTATGCGGTGGCCAGAGGCCACAGTTTCAGAGCCTAAAAGAAAATTTGTGAGAGTAGAGGAAGAGACTGCTTTTTAAAAAAAAACTGGAAATGCATTCTTTGGCATATAGTGGGCTCCTTCACATTTTTGGTATTCTGTGAATCAGGAAAATCATTGCTAATTGTGGGAAACTGGGAAAGGCTAGAAAGGATATTCAAACCAATATTTTTTAAGGGAGGAATGTTTGGAATGATGTTAAAATATTAACTAATTAACAAAGGTTTTATTCCTCACACCACTTTTGTAAAGTAGGTGGCTACAGACGAAGCAGGCAGGGAAAAAAAGAGTTAAGCGACCTGCCCATGCAACTAAAAAGAGGATCTAGAATTTCTAGATCACAGTCTGATTCATTATCTTCCCTACTAGATAATTCCCTCATTTATTTTTTATGTAATGCTTTTTCCTATTTACTGTTCCTTTCTCAGAGTGGTAGATAGTTGAATTATTAGACTTCTGATAAACTTGCACTTGTATGTTCTTTTGAGGTCTTTTGGTCTATGAGTGTTTTATGTCACTGATTGAGCAACCTGCTGTTACTTAATTTTGACTCTGTAGAAGCCACAAGGATGAATTAATTATTCTTTCTTTAAGGAATTTAGAATATCGTAAGAGAGATATAACAGTAGTGACCATTCAAGACAGAATAGTACAATTATGATAAGAGCAGAAAAGGTTGCAAAGGAAGAGACTGTATGTGGCTGCAGGATCAGGGAATGCTGAAAGATGAAAGGTGGGAACCTTGAGGATTGGTAGGATCTCCAGGGATGGAGAACAGTCAGCATGAACAAAATGGCAGGAACAGGAAAGCTGAAGATGCATTTGGGAAGTGGGTTCGGATCCCACATACAGACCGGTTCCCGCTCACTGGCTGAGCGAGGCGCGGGAGCAGCACCGAGGGTTGCAATTCCGTTGCCGGTCCCCGGTCCGGTACGGGGGCAACACTGAGGGTTGCGATCCGTTGCCGGACACGGAAAAAGACAAAAAAAAAAATAATAAAATAAAATAAAAAAATAAATAAAAAATAAAAAAAATAAAAATATGTTTGAAAATGTTTGTAAATTCATTGTAAATTCATTGTAAATTTGTAAACAGATTTCTTCCTATTTTGAAATAGTATCTATTCATCTTCACAGTCTTAAAAGAATAGAAAAGAAACACTTTCTAGGACTCTTCAAATAAGGACATTTTTGTCTGGACTCCTTTTTTGACCTGCCTATCTCCATTAGACTCTTCCAAGAGAGTGTGAGGTCATGCAAAGGTGATTAATCTGACTTCACATACATCTGTAGATCTAATTCAGAATCTTCGAACAAGTTCCAGACTCATACAGCTAGATATACTCTTCAGCTAAATGAGTCTATAATATCTCTAAATTAACATGCACAGGAACAAAATTCTTTCTTTTCTGCATTTCCACGTACCACACCTTTCCCTCTCACCCCATCCCACCCCCCAAAACCACCACTTTTGTTGTAATTTTGTCTAGGTAACTAGCACACTTCTACTCAGTTTCCAGACCAGAAACCTGGGAGTAAACCTGAATTCCTCTCTATTACAGACCATTCACAGTCAGTCACCGGGTCCCGTCTTTTTGTTTCAGTTTGGTTGATTCTGTCTGAAAGTAACAGGAGAGCTTGACAACAGCAGCTTAAACTGGAAGGATCCTTGTCTTAAGGTCAGAGGCGAGCGGTTTCTCGTTCGTTCAGCAGCTCAGCCATGACGTCAAGAAGGAAGACTTCCCACCCTTCTACCCTGCCGTCCTCAGGATGTTGGCTTTTGTTCTCGGTGTGTTCCCTTATAGTTGTAAGATGACTGCCGTGGCTCCAAATAAGGCATCCTCATTCAGCAGGATGTGCAGGAAGACAGAGGCGGGGGGCCTTTCTCTCGTGCATCTCTCTCCTAACAGGAAGGAAAAGGTTTGCCAGAGCCTCCCTCCCTCCCCAAGAGGTTGTCCAGAGTTGGCTCGTGTGTAACTGTGGGGAGGCCGAGGGAGCAATAATCTGGCTTTTCTAGCCTTTGTGGTGAGTTGTGGGTATTGAAGGCTGGGAGTTGGAAGTGGCAGTTAGCTGGGAACCCAGGATGTCTGTCACGTATTTTACTTTCTGAATACTCTTTAAATTGGTTACTTTATCCCCATGTCCACCGTTGCTTCTTAACCTCAGGCCCTCACCATCTCTGTTTGTAAAGTACATTATAAAGCCTCCTTACTAGTTTCCATCTCTGGTATTGCTTCCTCTTAACCCACCTTCTGTTCTGTTACCAAAGTAACCTTTCTGACACATAAGTGATTGTGCCTTTCCTCTGCTTGAAATTCACCTGCAGGGTAAAGTCTAATGCCA
The DNA here is from genome assembly GCF_000696425.1 of Galeopterus variegatus. Taxonomy (NCBI): domain Eukaryota; kingdom Metazoa; phylum Chordata; class Mammalia; order Dermoptera; family Cynocephalidae; genus Galeopterus; species Galeopterus variegatus. The sequence continues at coordinate 91,464 of NW_007732919.1, read as the reverse complement.
GTTGTGACGTGGTCCTTACCTGACAGTTAAAGGCCCGTCTTCCACGCCTACATACACGCTTTATGCTCACACAGTGAAGTCTTTTAGTTATCAAGTGGACTGTATTATACTGTTCACACCCCAGTATCTTTACACATGCTAGAGTTCCTGTCTAGAATGTTCTGATCCATCATTGATCACCTTCAGTCTCCTGCTTCTTTTGGCTGTAGCTTAGCCTTTACTCATCAGACTTGGGTGAACCTCAGTGCCCTGGTTGTGCTTTGTGCGTCTCACTTACGGCGGGTGTTACAGCCCCGTGCGTCCCCCTGGACTGTAAACCCCTTGATAGCATCATACTATCACTAGAAGATGTTGCATAAATATTTGCCAAATGAATGGGATTTTAACTAGCCGGTTCTTATTAGGAGAGGTTCCAATACTTAAATTCTCTTCTTTGTGTCAGTTAACTATTTCTGGTTTTTTCCCTTGTACCTTTACTTAGTACATTGCTGGATTTTAGCTTTGATTGTTAAAATGGGGTGACCAAATGAATGAGGGAAGGATCATAGGGATGAGACAGGAAAAAAATCAAATATTCTTCTATGACAACACCTTTTAAAAAAAAAAAAATGAAAAGAAAAGAAAAACCACTGTGGGGCTAGACTAAGAAAATGTTTTATATTGGTTTATTTTTTGAAGTTTGATTTAGTCACTGCTTGGAAGATAATCTTTCCAAACACGTTGGCAGTTCCTGAGGGTAGTGAAGTTTGATTTAGTCACTGCTTGGAAGATAATCTTTCCAAACACGTTGGCAGTTCCTGAGTTTTAACATAGGTTAACTAGGTAATAGGAGCTAGTCTTAATTTTCTTGTACTAAGTATACTTCTTGGGCCAGTGCCACTTTCACCACTTGATGTAGAAACAGTGAACTATGAGCCTAGTTAAGCAAAAAAGAGCAATCATAAATCTGCCGTCCTGCATTATCCATGGCATTTTCTTTTTTTTCCTTTGGTTTTATAATATATGAGAAAAGAATTCAGTCTCCATATGTATTTGTTTTCTGTTGCTATAATAACAAATCACCAAAAACTTAGCATTTTAAAACAACATGCATTTGTTTATCTCACAGTTCTTTAAGTCAGAAGCCCAGGTGGGCTAGGCTGCTTTCTCTGCTCCAGGCCTCATCAGCCCAGTATCAAGGTTTTAGGCTCTGGGGTCAAATCTGCTTTCAAGCTCATTCAGTTTGTTAAGAATTCACTTGTTTATGGTTGCATGTATGAGGTCCCATTCCTTGCTGGCTATCAGCCAGAAGCTTGAAGCATCTTGCAGTCCTCCATTTTCAAACCAGCAATGGCATGTTGAGTCCTTCTCACACTTCACATATCGCTGACTTTTCCTTCTACTGCATCTGTTTTCCCTCCAGCCAGAGAAAGTTCTCTGCTTTTAAGGGCTTGTGTAATTAAATGGGACCCACCCAGATATTCCAGGGTAGTTTCCCTATATTAAGATTCATAATTTTAGGGGTGGCCAGTTAGCTCAGTTGGTTAGAGCGCAGCCTTATAACATCAGACTCACAGGTTTGAATCCCTGTACCGAGGGTTGCGATCCGTTGCCGGTCACGAAAAAAGACAAAAAGGAAAAAAAAAAAAGATTCATAATTTTAGTTACATCTGCAAAGTCCCTTTGCCTCATACCATAACATATTCACAGGTTCTGGGGATTAGCGTGTAGACATCTTTGGGAGTCATTCTGCCTACAGTGCCATCTATGAAAGGTATTTTGTAAACTCAGAAATGTTCAGTGTTCCCTTTTAGCAGGCCCTGACTTGGCATGGAGTAAATATGAAGTAACTTAAAATGGAAAATTTGAAGTATTCCAAAAAAAAAAAAAGCACGAAAACCTTTTATGATTGGCAAATACTCAGATGTTAATAGGGTCCAAGCGTATTGGTGACTAAAACCTTTTTACACTGCAGTGGTGTGTATAGTGCATGTCAGTTCCATGGCCACATTTATGATGATGGGTAAACTTAATAAAACAGAACTTTTGAGACTTGTAAGTTAAATACTTTTAAAACACCAAGGAGAGTCTACTATTTAGATGAATTCTTTTGTTTAATGTATTTTTTTAAGATGGGATGTACTTATACTCCCCACTTATTGACTGACTGAGATCTACAAGATTATTTGAATTCCAAAGCATTATTATTCCAGTGTCAGCCTGTTGGTTAATAGAATGTAAAGGGAAGACGCCAAAATAATCTTAAACTATAAGAAAGGCAGAAAAATAATAAAAGGAGATGGGATACATGAGAATAATTTTGTTTCGGTGTATCTGGAACGTATTTTAACATATGGTATGTGGCTCCCTATCCCCAAAACAATAACTTAAAAAATTAACAAATTGGCTCCACAGTATTTGAAATGAAACAGCCCTTTTTTACTAAAGTATGATATCATCCTCATCATGATACTAAATTCTTGCCCATATGAAATTCTTGATTTTAGCCTTATTAACATACTTTTAATTCTTATAATTTCACATTATGTTTAGTATCTGGCTGGGCCAGTTTCCTTTCGCTATGATTCCAAAGTTTTCTTGGCCTTCATTTACTTTTCTAAGAGTGCTTTGTAAGGCTCTTTGAAAAAATTCCATAGGTTTTTGTTTAATTGTGCTACAATACATGTAACATAAGATATACCATCTTAACCATTTTAAACCAGTGTTAAGTATATTCACATTGTGCAGCCAGTCACCAGAACTTTTTATCTTGCAAAACTGAAACTATAAACAACTCCCCGTCCCCCCGCCCCCACTCAGCCCCTGGTACCCACCGTTCTACTGTCTGTCTGTCTGTCTGAGTTTGACTGCTCTAGAGTAGGTGCCTGTGTAAGAGGAATCATGCGGTATGTGTCCTTTTGTGACTGGCTTATGTCACTCAGCATAATGTCCTCAAAAAAGTTCATCCATGTTGTAGCATGTGTCAGAATGTCTTTTTTTAAGGCTTAATAATATCCCGTTGTATGTATAGACCATATTGTTTATCCATCCGTCCATCAATGGACGCAGGTTACTTTTACCATTTGGCTATTGTGAATTATGCTTCTATGAACATGGCTGTCCAAATATCTGTTTGAGCCCCTGCCTTCAGTTCTTTTGGATAAATACCCGGAAGCCCATAGGTTGTTGAATTTTGAGCTTGCACTAAACCTATAAATTAACTTGGGAAGAACTGATATCTTTGCTGTCATATTCTTTTCTTCCCCTATTGATGAAAATGGGTTGTATGTTTTTTCTTTTTGAAATTTTTATCTGGAAAATACTTGGAAATAGTTAAATAAGTTAATGCCAATCTCATCTAAGCCATCTGTTAACAAAATAAAGCTAATAAGTAAAGTATATGGTCTATTAAGTGATAAGAGGCTCTAAAGAAGGGAACAAAGCAGGGAAAAGGGAGAGACAGTAGGTCAGGACGGCCTAGTTGCAGTTTGTCCTGCGGTTTCAAATACAGGGGTCAAGAGAGGCCTCCCCAAGAAGGCATTCCTGAAAGGGTGAAAGAGCACACCCGTGTGCACAGCTAGGGAAGGAGTGTTCCAGACAGAGGGTAAGCAAGTGCAGAGGCCCTAAATCAGGCCACGTGCCACCTCTTAAGGAAGTGTGCAGCAAGAAACAAGACAGGGGAATTTTTAGGGGAATTTCTCATTTATGTTCTCAAGTAGATTCATGAGGATCAGTGAAAATAGAGCAAGCAGTATTGGGGAGAGAACACTCTGAGATTAGGACAGATTCCAAAAATGAAGAGCACCGTTGCCTAATTTAAAACTACAGTGGTAGTTCGTGAGCAACAGATTGGGAACCAAAGAGAAACTAATGAGGTTTAGGAAATCTCTCAGAACTTAGTAGAAGGGCCAAAAGCATCAATGCTAGGCAGAATGTTTTCAGTTAGGACCGTTCAACCAAAGCCTGCTGTAACTTCCAAAGTTTAAGAATAAAGCAAAAAATCCATCAAATACACAAAGGCAAAAATATTACTACAAGGGAACAAGAATCAAGCTAATTTGAGACTTCTGTTTCATGACACCAAAGGCTAAATCAAATGGAGCATTATCTACAGAGTACTGAAAAGAAAAGATTGATGCCTGAATGCTCCAGCTTCGCCCGTTGTCATTCGTGTACCAGAGGACATGGACGACATCCAGGTACTTTTGTGGAGGTTAAAAGATGATTCAAGAACTTAAGAATGGGGCGGTTACAGTGTAAAAGGAAACACCGTGGGCACCAGTACTCATTTAACATAGTCAAATCTTAATATAAACGTGGTTAAAAACAGTGCCTGTATCCAGAATTACTCTTCAAAGAGAATAAACATAATCTTAAAAAAGAAAGTCCAAAGGACACAAAGCAAAAGAAGAAAGGAAAAGTTAAAATAAAATAAATAGTTTCAGATTATATTGACCAAACCTAAGGTGAGAGAGAGGAGGTAGAAGCATCTGGCAGCCCTACACAGGAGGAGCTAAGCTGGTAGATATAATTGGTTCTTGTTGGTATTGGAAAATTATATTTGAGTGTATGTGTACATTTTTTTTTATTAAAATGTAGGAATTGTTCAGATAAGTCAGACCTAGAGGGAAAAGAGTGAAGAAAACAAAGTCCATATGGTGTAAGAGAGGGAAAAAGGAGAAAAATTAAATATAAAATGGACACAAGGACGACCAAGCATGAAAGTTATGAAACGACAGTAAATGAATTAAAATGCCCTATTAAGCTCATTAGGTATATTTATAGTGTCTTTGCCTTACAGATATTTCAAATTAAATGTGTTCAAAACTGTTGACCTTTTATGCCCTTTCAGCTTTATGTCATCCCTAGAAAGGTTTTCGCTGGCATAAAATCATAGAAATGACCTACATGTTTGTTTTCAGGTGGAACACCAATTGATCCCAACACTCTTTATAGAATAATCCATAATCCTCATGTTAATTTGAGGCACGTGCTGCATTTATCCCGTACTAAATTATTATAGATACCTCGGTCTGTTCAAGACGTTCTGTGCTCTTCGTTTATTTAGTTGTCTCTTCCTGCACCATTGTTATGTGATGCAAATTTTTCTTATTCTCTTTCAGAATTGTCTTTAGTTTTCTCACACATCGATTTTTCAAATAAACTTTGGAAGCAGTGTGTCAAAAAAAAAACTCATTGGAATTTTAAGTGTAATAACGTTAAATGTATGAATAATTTGAGGGAAGAATTGATCGATTTGTAATATTCTTTCTATGATAAGAGCTAACGTTTTTGAGTATGTTCTGTATGCCAGCCATTGTACTAAACCATTTTCTCATATTATCATCCCTTCTTCACATGCTGAGACTGAGGGTTAGGGGAAGAGCCTGCTCAGCGTCCTGTCATAAGAGGCAGAGCACAGTGCTGAACAGGCGCTCCTGACTCTAAAGTCTGTGCTCTGAACCACCAGGTTACATTTCTCCTTCCTCAGCTCATCCCCTCCACGTGCTGTTTATTTATTTGTCCTGATCTCACACCCCATCCTGAACAAACTTCCACTGTCATCTCTGGAACTAATTGATGGATAGTGACAAAAAAAAAAAAAAAAAATGCCCTACATGCTAAACCTTTTCTGTGAGTATTTCTGTGATGGTTAATTTTATGTGTCAACTTGGCTAGGCCATGGTACCCAATATTTATTCAAACACCAGTCTAGATGTTGCTGTGAAGGTATTTTTTGATGTGATTAACATTTAAATCCCTAGTCTTTAAGAAAAACAAATTGCCCTTCATAATACGGGTGGGCTTCATCCAGTCAGTTGAAGGCCTTAAGAGAAAAGACTAAGGTCGCCCAAAAAAGAACGAATTTTGCCACCAAACAAGCTACAACGTCAGCTCTTCCCTGGATCTGTAGCCTGCAGGCCTGCCCTGCAGATTTTGGACTTATCAGCCCCAGGGTCATGTAAGCCAGTTCCTTATAAAATCATCAGTCACTCCCTCACTGCCCTCTTCATCTGGGCTAGATTCTACAGTCTACCGTAATGGTCACTCCCTCTGTCATACTGTCTGGCAGTCCTAGTTAAAATCAGCTCTCCACGTACTCCACGCCTCAGCCGCTGGATGCAGCTAGAGAAACACAGGCCACTGTACCGACTGATCTCACTTTAAAATTGTGACCACAAATCCCAAGAAGGCCCTAAATGCTGTCTGACAGCGCTTCCTTATTTCTCTGGTCAGTTGACATCCCCCCTCTCCAAGACAGCTGCAGTATTTTATACTTTCTCCTCCTTCCTTACTCTCAGAGATGACCTCACAGCTTATGTCACTGAAGAAAAAGGCAATTGAAGAGAATTTTCTCGTCCTTCCACCACCACTATTCCACTGTAGTCTGCTTTCCCTCTTATTACATAGAATGAATTGTTGGGCCGGCCCATGGCTCACTCGGGAGAGTGCGGTGCTGATAACACCAAGGCCCCGGGTTCGGATCCCATATAGGGATGGCTGGTTCGCTCACTGGCTGAGCGTGGTGCTGACAGCACCAAGTCAAGGGTTAAGATCCCCTTACCAGTCATCTTTTTAAAAAAAAAAAAGAATGAATTGTTTGTGTCCCCATCTGAGGTCCAGCCTTCCACTGCTGGGTCCCATCTTCTCCTGTCTTTGCAAGGACTTCTCACTTACAATTGTCACCACCCTCTTCTACCTCATCAGTTTTTTTCCTCTCTGCTATATCATTCCGGTTATAATGTTTTCTAGTCCTCATCCATTTGTTTTATAACATTAAATTATTATTTAATTTATTATTTTAATTTGTTATTATTATTTAATTGAGATAACATTTACCATCAACCATATTGTACCATCTCTCGAGCTGGAAGTTTGTCTTTTTTAAATCAACTTCTTCAGAAACGTATTGCTTTTAAAAGACCATTCATTCAGACCTGTTGCTCTTGTGTCTGTGGATCTCAAACAGTCGTGCAGCCAGTATAGATTTTTAAGTTTCTCACTCTGCAGTGACCTTGAGGGCAGAGAGTGTCTTACCCTTCGTTTTATTCCCAGAGCTTGGTACCTAGTAATTGCTTTTAAAAGGTTTGTTGGACTTGCCTGAAGTTCCCCTAGGACTTGTCATCCTGAAACAATTCCTTTCCCCACTGCGTGCTCTTGTTCGTTGCTGCTGCGTGCGGGAGGATAGGATAGCAGGTGCTGCTGAGCCCCGGGACTGGCTTCTGTCCTTCAGCCCTCCGGCTGGCTGTCCACCTCTAGAGGCCTGCTTGTCTCTGCCGTTCTAGTGGATCTCCCTAGCCTGTCAGGTGGCAGGTGAGAACCCTAACCCACCCACACTGGTTGAGAGGAAGAGTCAGGACTGAAGAAGAGTTAGGACTGACGAGGGCACAGTGAGACGCTGAACTTCACCTGCCCCACCTTGGTCACCCTTGCTGTCTGGAGTCTGTTGCAGTAAGGGGTAGTGCAATGCAGTTCTGTGTCCTTGTGGTATAGCCTGGAGTCAGAACGCGTGCAGTCGTATCCTGCCTTCTGCTTTGTAGCTACATGACCTTGGGAAAGTTCCTTCTCCGTGCCTCTGTTCTTCTCTAAAATGGGAATCATAGCGGCACCTAGCTCACAGGGTCATTATTGTAAGGACCGTGTAAGTCAATGTAAGTAAAATGCATAGGATGATACCTAGCACATCCGTACTAGAAAGTGTAAGCTATTGCTTTGCTAGCATTATTTGCAGGATTATATATGCCAAATTAGCTGCTGTTTGTATGCTTTCAGCAGTGGCAGCACTTAGTAGCTTGGTCTTTGGAATTTTCTCACTTTATCTGAAGGAGCATTATACAACGGAGAGCAAAGTACTACCCAGATTGGAGCACTAAAAGCAGGATTGTTATGTTTGTCACAAGCTCCAAAATCTCTATTACATATATGCATAAAATGGGGGTTAATTATGTGGCCTTTTGCCCTTGTGTATTTGAGTTGATAGCTGGTCTTCAGCGTTTCAGCCAGATGAGCTTAATGGAACTAATTTGTAGGTCTTTAAACATTTGTGGAAGTTGTAAAAATATAAACACCTTAGCCTGAGATTGGTTTGTACCTACCATAATGTAATTGTAATTTCTAACTCAGTGTCCGACAATAAGTTAAAAGAAGCACCACTTAAAGAATTTAACTTGTTTATTGTCTTCAGCAATTGTCAATATGACCTTTTGTGTGTATTTGAGCTTACTGAATAGTATAAAAAGAGTTGCCTGGTTGAAGTACAGGTGAAAGTCTAGTTTCCAAAAGGAACATACCCTCTGAATTTTCCTTGTCCTTCAGATTTGTGGTTTAGTTATAGTCCCCAAAATAAGAGGTCTCTGTATGACTAAATGAGTAATGAGGTGGGCATGTTATATAATGTTGAGGCACTAGTAGGGAATGGCAGTTTCTTTTGACTTGTGATGGTACATGAGGGGCCAACATTATTTCTCATTTTAGGGAAAATGCTGAATTAACATTAATGACCTCCTTGTTATTCTGAAGTTGTTCAGGATATTTCAAGATCACGTGAAGAAAATCAAGGCCACTTGAGGATATCTATTAGGAAGTAGAGTTGTGTGATAGAAAAAGCAGTAGGTGAAGGCTGAGAACCCTTCAGCTTAGCCACTCATTGTGTGACCTTGAGCAAGTTACTTGCCTGAACATCTCTAACGTAGTTTACATATTTTACATGGACTGTTATCATTATGAAAGACAGAATAAGTGAAAGTATATTTTTAAATGACACCCAAAAAATGAGTTATTAATTTAACATATGTGTGCATATTTCTGTTTTAACACTTATCAAATTGTGATTGATTGTTTACATGCCTAATGAATTCCTATGGTTAAGGACTGACTGCGCGTTAATCACCCTTGTATCCGCACTGTCTAGCAGAGTCCCTGACATAACATAGGTGGTGTGCATGTATTTTTTAATGCTTTCTTTATAGCTTTGCTCGTGAGTAAACATTTAAAATGAGATGTGATTTAGGGGACTCTTCTAGAACAGTGTTTCTTAATTTTATCTTGAACCAATTAAGAAATAAATTTTACATCACACCCATTATACACACGCAAAACGAAAACCACGTGTTTAGGAAACACCTTACTATATGTCTTCTGATAAGTTCTATTCATTTGTGTTTCATTCATTTAAAATAATACTAGTGCAATTCACTGAAATGATTTCAGGGTTTTCTAATGGGTTGCATCCTGCTGTTTAAAAGACACCTCTCAGTGCCAACCCCATGAGAACAGGGACTCTTGTCATGTTCGCTTCTATATTGCTAGTGCTTGACACATAGTAGGTGTTCAGTAAATATTATTGAAAGAGTGAAAGAATGGAGATGCTCATTTCCATAGGTCAGATTTAAGAACAGGACAAGTGAAAAATTACAACCTCCTTGCTACATTTCAGCTCATTAAATATTTAAGTGGTCTGCTAGGTGTAATACAATTATACACCAGGCAATATGGAGGCTACAGAATTCATTAAGGCTGTCTCCAACCTCATGCAGTTTAGCACCTAATCTAGGGGAATAGTTAAGTATAAGTAGGCCTTAAAAGAAGTTTCAAGATTTTACCAAAATATTTGGGGCCGGCCCGGTGGCTCACTGCTACAGTGCGCCGCTTGGGAAGCGCGCCGGCGCTCCTGCCGAGGGTTCAGATCCCACATGCAGACCGGCTGCTCACTGGCTGAGTGAGGTGCGGGGGCAACACCGAGGGTTGCGATCCCGTTGCCGGTCCCGGTCCGGTATGGGCACGACACTGAGGGTTGCGATCCGTTGCCGGTCATGAAAAAAGACAAAAAGGAAAAAAAAAAATATTTGACACCAGCCCATAGACATAACTAAAGTTATGTGCCTGATAGAAGAGATTTGCCAAGAATTTGGTTTTCGGGTTATAAATGTGGTGTCTGGACCAAGAGTTGACAGTACCGATTTAGTCTTAAAAATCAGGCATTTAATCCACGGTTATTAGACTTTTAAAAATCTATTCTCTAGATAACAATTCATAGTGATCCTGTGTTTATCTTGTTGTCAGTTCTAAAAATTAGATCCTTTGACAAGCACAATAATTTGTTTTTAAGAATTAATTTGACTAGTGGATAGAGAGGAGGAAACTATCCAAAATACTTAGCACCACATTTTCCTTGGTTTTAGGGTATTAGTATGTCATTTTGCACACTGCCACTCATGGGTTCAGGATAGTGCTTAGGAGCTTTTAATTCTCAGTTAAAGTACAGTCCTTAAGAACACAAGCCTTAGGCTAACCTTCAAATTCAACATCAGAACTGGGACTTGAGAGCAGAAGCTGAAACAGTTGTAAACTGCGACTGTCCCAGCAAACTAGGAAGCACCCTGGCTTTAGCACGTATTTTTTTAATTTACATTCTCAAGTAAGGAACTTTACGGAACATTTGCAAAACTTAAAACCCTATTAATTAAAAAGTTACTGGCAAATCTTTTGTATTCTGGAGTAATTACTTTCAAACATTGAGGCTTTTTATTTTTTTTTTTTTTGAGGTTTTTTAATAACAAAAGTTATCAATGATGTATAAATAAAATTGTAATGCAAATGTTTTTGTTATGTAAAGATTTTTTCCCCTACAACCTAGTGAGTGATGTGCTTATTTTAGAGAAAATTCTCTGGTAATGAAAAGATTAGACATTTTCTTAGAAGTAATAATAATGGAATAGGATCTATATGTGGTGACATCTTATAGTATAAAGCAAGTTAACAGACATAGCCCTGGATGTTTATGATTTCATCTAAAAAAAGATACTCAAATACCTCAGTTAGTTATTTCAGTGAGTTTTTATTGACTGCTTTATGACTAGCCCAATGCTAAGGCACTGTAGAAAGCATTTTAACAT
>NW_007732919.1:64560-80580 GCF_000696425.1 Galeopterus variegatus | reverse complement strand
AAAAAAAAAATAATAAAATAAAATAAAAAAATAAATAAAAAATAAAAAAAATAAAAATATGTTTGAAAATGTTTGTAAATTCATTGTAAATTCATTGTAAATTTGTAAACAGATTTCTTCCTATTTTGAAATAGTATCTATTCATCTTCACAGTCTTAAAAGAATAGAAAAGAAACACTTTCTAGGACTCTTCAAATAAGGACATTTTTGTCTGGACTCCTTTTTTGACCTGCCTATCTCCATTAGACTCTTCCAAGAGAGTGTGAGGTCATGCAAAGGTGATTAATCTGACTTCACATACATCTGTAGATCTAATTCAGAATCTTCGAACAAGTTCCAGACTCATACAGCTAGATATACTCTTCAGCTAAATGAGTCTATAATATCTCTAAATTAACATGCACAGGAACAAAATTCTTTCTTTTCTGCATTTCCACGTACCACACCTTTCCCTCTCACCCCATCCCACCCCCCAAAACCACCACTTTTGTTGTAATTTTGTCTAGGTAACTAGCACACTTCTACTCAGTTTCCAGACCAGAAACCTGGGAGTAAACCTGAATTCCTCTCTATTACAGACCATTCACAGTCAGTCACCGGGTCCCGTCTTTTTGTTTCAGTTTGGTTGATTCTGTCTGAAAGTAACAGGAGAGCTTGACAACAGCAGCTTAAACTGGAAGGATCCTTGTCTTAAGGTCAGAGGCGAGCGGTTTCTCGTTCGTTCAGCAGCTCAGCCATGACGTCAAGAAGGAAGACTTCCCACCCTTCTACCCTGCCGTCCTCAGGATGTTGGCTTTTGTTCTCGGTGTGTTCCCTTATAGTTGTAAGATGACTGCCGTGGCTCCAAATAAGGCATCCTCATTCAGCAGGATGTGCAGGAAGACAGAGGCGGGGGGCCTTTCTCTCGTGCATCTCTCTCCTAACAGGAAGGAAAAGGTTTGCCAGAGCCTCCCTCCCTCCCCAAGAGGTTGTCCAGAGTTGGCTCGTGTGTAACTGTGGGGAGGCCGAGGGAGCAATAATCTGGCTTTTCTAGCCTTTGTGGTGAGTTGTGGGTATTGAAGGCTGGGAGTTGGAAGTGGCAGTTAGCTGGGAACCCAGGATGTCTGTCACGTATTTTACTTTCTGAATACTCTTTAAATTGGTTACTTTATCCCCATGTCCACCGTTGCTTCTTAACCTCAGGCCCTCACCATCTCTGTTTGTAAAGTACATTATAAAGCCTCCTTACTAGTTTCCATCTCTGGTATTGCTTCCTCTTAACCCACCTTCTGTTCTGTTACCAAAGTAACCTTTCTGACACATAAGTGATTGTGCCTTTCCTCTGCTTGAAATTCACCTGCAGGGTAAAGTCTAATGCCAGTTGTGACGTGGTCCTTACCTGACAGTTAAAGGCCCGTCTTCCACGCCTACATACACGCTTTATGCTCACACAGTGAAGTCTTTTAGTTATCAAGTGGACTGTATTATACTGTTCACACCCCAGTATCTTTACACATGCTAGAGTTCCTGTCTAGAATGTTCTGATCCATCATTGATCACCTTCAGTCTCCTGCTTCTTTTGGCTGTAGCTTAGCCTTTACTCATCAGACTTGGGTGAACCTCAGTGCCCTGGTTGTGCTTTGTGCGTCTCACTTACGGCGGGTGTTACAGCCCCGTGCGTCCCCCTGGACTGTAAACCCCTTGATAGCATCATACTATCACTAGAAGATGTTGCATAAATATTTGCCAAATGAATGGGATTTTAACTAGCCGGTTCTTATTAGGAGAGGTTCCAATACTTAAATTCTCTTCTTTGTGTCAGTTAACTATTTCTGGTTTTTTCCCTTGTACCTTTACTTAGTACATTGCTGGATTTTAGCTTTGATTGTTAAAATGGGGTGACCAAATGAATGAGGGAAGGATCATAGGGATGAGACAGGAAAAAAATCAAATATTCTTCTATGACAACACCTTTTAAAAAAAAAAAATGAAAAGAAAAGAAAAACCACTGTGGGGCTAGACTAAGAAAATGTTTTATATTGGTTTATTTTTTGAAGTTTGATTTAGTCACTGCTTGGAAGATAATCTTTCCAAACACGTTGGCAGTTCCTGAGTTTTAACATAGGTTAACTAGGTAATAGGAGCTAGTCTTAATTTTCTTGTACTAAGTATACTTCTTGGGCCAGTGCCACTTTCACCACTTGATGTAGAAACAGTGAACTATGAGCCTAGTTAAGCAAAAAAGAGCAATCATAAATCTGCCGTCCTGCATTATCCATGGCATTTTCTTTTTTTTCCTTTGGTTTTATAATATATGAGAAAAGAATTCAGTCTCCATATGTATTTGTTTTCTGTTGCTATAATAACAAATCACCAAAAACTTAGCATTTTAAAACAACATGCATTTGTTTATCTCACAGTTCTTTAAGTCAGAAGCCCAGGTGGGCTAGGCTGCTTTCTCTGCTCCAGGCCTCATCAGCCCAGTATCAAGGTTTTAGGCTCTGGGGTCAAATCTGCTTTCAAGCTCATTCAGTTTGTTAAGAATTCACTTGTTTATGGTTGCATGTATGAGGTCCCATTCCTTGCTGGCTATCAGCCAGAAGCTTGAAGCATCTTGCAGTCCTCCATTTTCAAACCAGCAATGGCATGTTGAGTCCTTCTCACACTTCACATATCGCTGACTTTTCCTTCTACTGCATCTGTTTTCCCTCCAGCCAGAGAAAGTTCTCTGCTTTTAAGGGCTTGTGTAATTAAATGGGACCCACCCAGATATTCCAGGGTAGTTTCCCTATATTAAGATTCATAATTTTAGGGGTGGCCAGTTAGCTCAGTTGGTTAGAGCGCAGCCTTATAACATCAGACTCACAGGTTTGAATCCCTGTACCAACCAGACACACACACACAAAAGATTCATAATTTTTTTTTTTTTTTTTTTCCTTTTTGTCTTTTTTCGTGACCGGCAACGGATCGCAACCCTCAGTGTCGCCCCCGTACCGGACCGGGACCGGCAACGGGATCGCAACCCTCGGTGTTGCTCCCGTGCCTCGCTCAGCCAGTGAGCGGCCGGTCTGTATGTGGGATCCGAACCCTCGGCGGGAGCGCCGCCGCACTCCCAAGCAGCGCACAGCGATAGTGCGCCGCTTGGGAAGCGCAGTGGCGCTCCCGCCGAGGGTTCGGATCCCACATACAGACCGGCCGCTCACTGGCTGAGCGAGGCACGGGAGCAACACCGAGGGTTGCGATCCCGTTGCCGGTCCCGGTCCGGTACGGGGGCGACACTGAGGGTTGCGATCCGTTGCCGGTCACGAAAAAAGACAAAAAGGAAAAAAAAAAAAAAAAAAATTTATAATTTTTTTTTTTTTTTTTTTCCTTTTTGTCTTTTTTCGTGACCGGCAACGGATCGCAACCCTCAGTGTCGCCCCCGTACCGGACCGGGACCGGCAACGGGATCGCAACCCTCGGTGTTGCTCCCGTGCCTCGCTCAGCCAGTGAGCGGCCGGTCTGTATGTGGGATCCGAACCCTCGGCGGGAGCGCCGCCGCACTCCCAAGCAGCGCACAGCGATAGTGCGCCGCTTGGGAAGCGCAGTGGCGCTCCCGCCGAGGGTTCGGATCCCACATACAGACCGGCCGCTCACTGGCTGAGCGAGGCACGGGAGCAACACCGAGGGTTGCGATCCCGTTGCCGGTCCCGGTCCGGTACGGGGGCGACACTGAGGGTTGCGATCCGTTGCCGGTCACGAAAAAAGACAAAAAGGAAAAAAAAAAAAAAAAAAGATTCATAATTTTAGTTACATCTGCAAAGTCCCTTTGCCTCATACCATAACATATTCACAGGTTCTGGGGATTAGCGTGTAGACATCTTTGGGAGTCATTCTGCCTACAGTGCCATCTATGAAAGGTATTTTGTAAACTCAGAAATGTTCAGTGTTCCCTTTTAGCAGGCCCTGACTTGGCATGGAGTAAATATGAAGTAACTTAAAATGGAAAATTTGAAGTATTCCAAAAAAAAAAAAAGCACGAAAACCTTTTATGATTGGCAAATACTCAGATGTTAATAGGGTCCAAGCGTATTGGTGACTAAAACCTTTTTACACTGCAGTGGTGTGTATAGTGCATGTCAGTTCCATGGCCACATTTATGATGATGGGTAAACTTAATAAAACAGAACTTTTGAGACTTGTAAGTTAAATACTTTTAAAACACCAAGGAGAGTCTACTATTTAGATGAATTCTTTTGTTTAATGTATTTTTTTAAGATGGGATGTACTTATACTCCCCACTTATTGACTGACTGAGATCTACAAGATTATTTGAATTCCAAAGCATTATTATTCCAGTGTCAGCCTGTTGGTTAATAGAATGTAAAGGGAAGACGCCAAAATAATCTTAAACTATAAGAAAGGCAGAAAAATAATAAAAGGAGATGGGATACATGAGAATAATTTTGTTTCGGTGTATCTGGAACGTATTTTAACATATGGTATGTGGCTCCCTATCCCCAAAACAATAACTTAAAAAATTAACAAATTGGCTCCACAGTATTTGAAATGAAACAGCCCTTTTTTACTAAAGTATGATATCATCCTCATCATGATACTAAATTCTTGCCCATATGAAATTCTTGATTTTAGCCTTATTAACATACTTTTAATTCTTATAATTTCACATTATGTTTAGTATCTGGCTGGGCCAGTTTCCTTTCGCTATGATTCCAAAGTTTTCTTGGCCTTCATTTACTTTTCTAAGAGTGCTTTGTAAGGCTCTTTGAAAAAATTCCATAGGTTTTTGTTTAATTGTGCTACAATACATGTAACATAAGATATACCATCTTAACCATTTTAAACCAGTGTTAAGTATATTCACATTGTGCAGCCAGTCACCAGAACTTTTTATCTTGCAAAACTGAAACTATAAACAACTCCCCGTCCCCCCGCCCCCACTCAGCCCCTGGTACCCACCGTTCTACTGTCTGTCTGTCTGTCTGAGTTTGACTGCTCTAGAGTAGGTGCCTGTGTAAGAGGAATCATGCGGTATGTGTCCTTTTGTGACTGGCTTATGTCACTCAGCATAATGTCCTCAAAAAAGTTCATCCATGTTGTAGCATGTGTCAGAATGTCTTTTTTTAAGGCTTAATAATATCCCGTTGTATGTATAGACCATATTGTTTATCCATCCGTCCATCAATGGACGCAGGTTACTTTTACCATTTGGCTATTGTGAATTATGCTTCTATGAACATGGCTGTCCAAATATCTGTTTGAGCCCCTGCCTTCAGTTCTTTTGGATAAATACCCGGAAGCCCATAGGTTGTTGAATTTTGAGCTTGCACTAAACCTATAAATTAACTTGGGAAGAACTGATATCTTTGCTGTCATATTCTTTTCTTCCCCTATTGATGAAAATGGGTTGTATGTTTTTTCTTTTTGAAATTTTTATCTGGAAAATACTTGGAAATAGTTAAATAAGTTAATGCCAATCTCATCTAAGCCATCTGTTAACAAAATAAAGCTAATAAGTAAAGTATATGGTCTATTAAGTGATAAGAGGCTCTAAAGAAGGGAACAAAGCAGGGAAAAGGGAGAGACAGTAGGTCAGGACGGCCTAGTTGCAGTTTGTCCTGCGGTTTCAAATACAGGGGTCAAGAGAGGCCTCCCCAAGAAGGCATTCCTGAAAGGGTGAAAGAGCACACCCGTGTGCACAGCTAGGGAAGGAGTGTTCCAGACAGAGGGTAAGCAAGTGCAGAGGCCCTAAATCAGGCCACGTGCCACCTCTTAAGGAAGTGTGCAGCAAGAAACAAGACAGGGGAATTTTTAGGGGAATTTCTCATTTATGTTCTCAAGTAGATTCATGAGGATCAGTGAAAATAGAGCAAGCAGTATTGGGGAGAGAACACTCTGAGATTAGGACAGATTCCAAAAATGAAGAGCACCGTTGCCTAATTTAAAACTACAGTGGTAGTTCGTGAGCAACAGATTGGGAACCAAAGAGAAACTAATGAGGTTTAGGAAATCTCTCAGAACTTAGTAGAAGGGCCAAAAGCATCAATGCTAGGCAGAATGTTTTCAGTTAGGACCGTTCAACCAAAGCCTGCTGTAACTTCCAAAGTTTAAGAATAAAGCAAAAAATCCATCAAATACACAAAGGCAAAATATTACTACAAGGGAACAAGAATCAAGCTAATTTGAGACTTCTGTTTCATGACACCAAAGGCTAAATCAAATGGAGCATTATCTACAGAGTACTGAAAAGAAAAGATTGATGCCTGAATGCTCCAGCTTCGCCCGTTGTCATTCGTGTACCAGAGGACATGGACGACATCCAGGTACTTTTGTGGAGGTTAAAAGATGATTCAAGAACTTAAGAATGGGGCGGTTACAGTGTAAAAGGAAACACCGTGGGCACCAGTACTCATTTAACATAGTCAAATCTTAATATAAACGTGGTTAAAAACAGTGCCTGTATCCAGAATTACTCTTCAAAGAGAATAAACATAATCTTAAAAAAGAAAGTCCAAAGGACACAAAGCAAAAGAAGAAAGGAAAAGTTAAAATAAAATAAATAGTTTCAGATTATATTGACCAAACCTAAGGTGAGAGAGAGGAGGTAGAAGCATCTGGCAGCCCTACACAGGAGGAGCTAAGCTGGTAGATATAATTGGTTCTTGTTGGTATTGGAAAATTATATTTGAGTGTATGTGTACATTTTTTTTTATTAAAATGTAGGAATTGTTCAGATAAGTCAGACCTAGAGGGAAAAGAGTGAAGAAAACAAAGTCCATATGGTGTAAGAGAGGGAAAAAGGAGAAAAATTAAATATAAAATGGACACAAGGACGACCAAGCATGAAAGTTATGAAACGACAGTAAATGAATTAAAATGCCCTATTAAGCTCATTAGGTATATTTATAGTGTCTTTGCCTTACAGATATTTCAAATTAAATGTGTTCAAAACTGTTGACCTTTTATGCCCTTTCAGCTTTATGTCATCCCTAGAAAGGTTTTCGCTGGCATAAAATCATAGAAATGACCTACATGTTTGTTTTCAGGTGGAACACCAATTGATCCCAACACTCTTTATAGAATAATCCATAATCCTCATGTTAATTTGAGGCACGTGCTGCATTTATCCCGTACTAAATTATTATAGATACCTCGGTCTGTTCAAGACGTTCTGTGCTCTTCGTTTATTTAGTTGTCTCTTCCTGCACCATTGTTATGTGATGCAAATTTTTCTTATTCTCTTTCAGAATTGTCTTTAGTTTTCTCACACATCGATTTTTCAAATAAACTTTGGAAGCAGTGTGTCAAAAAAAAAACTCATTGGAATTTTAAGTGTAATAACGTTAAATGTATGAATAATTTGAGGGAAGAATTGATCGATTTGTAATATTCTTTCTATGATAAGAGCTAACGTTTTTGAGTATGTTCTGTATGCCAGCCATTGTACTAAACCATTTTCTCATATTATCATCCCTTCTTCACATGCTGAGACTGAGGGTTAGGGGAAGAGCCTGCTCAGCGTCCTGTCATAAGAGGCAGAGCACAGTGCTGAACAGGCGCTCCTGACTCTAAAGTCTGTGCTCTGAACCACCAGGTTACATTTCTCCTTCCTCAGCTCATCCCCTCCACGTGCTGTTTATTTATTTGTCCTGATCTCACACCCCATCCTGAACAAACTTCCACTGTCATCTCTGGAACTAATTGATGGATAGTGACAAAAAAAAAAAAAAAAAATGCCCTACATGCTAAACCTTTTCTGTGAGTATTTCTGTGATGGTTAATTTTATGTGTCAACTTGGCTAGGCCATGGTACCCAATATTTATTCAAACACCAGTCTAGATGTTGCTGTGAAGGTATTTTTTGATGTGATTAACATTTAAATCCCTAGTCTTTAAGAAAAACAAATTGCCCTTCATAATACGGGTGGGCTTCATCCAGTCAGTTGAAGGCCTTAAGAGAAAAGACTAAGGTCGCCCAAAAAAGAACGAATTTTGCCACCAAACAAGCTACAACGTCAGCTCTTCCCTGGATCTGTAGCCTGCAGGCCTGCCCTGCAGATTTTGGACTTATCAGCCCCAGGGTCATGTAAGCCAGTTCCTTATAAAATCATCAGTCACTCCCTCACTGCCCTCTTCATCTGGGCTAGATTCTACAGTCTACCGTAATGGTCACTCCCTCTGTCATACTGTCTGGCAGTCCTAGTTAAAATCAGCTCTCCACGTACTCCACGCCTCAGCCGCTGGATGCAGCTAGAGAAACACAGGCCACTGTACCGACTGATCTCACTTTAAAATTGTGACCACAAATCCCAAGAAGGCCCTAAATGCTGTCTGACAGCGCTTCCTTATTTCTCTGGTCAGTTGACATCCCCCCTCTCCAAGACAGCTGCAGTATTTTATACTTTCTCCTCCTTCCTTACTCTCAGAGATGACCTCACAGCTTATGTCACTGAAGAAAAAGGCAATTGAAGAGAATTTTCTCGTCCTTCCACCACCACTATTCCACTGTAGTCTGCTTTCCCTCTTATTACATAGAATGAATTGTTGGGCCGGCCCATGGCTCACTCGGGAGAGTGCGGTGCTGATAACACCAAGGCCCCGGGTTCGGATCCCATATAGGGATGGCCGGTTCGCTCACTGGCTGAGCGTGGTGCTGACAACACCAAGTCAAGGGTTAAGATCCCCTTACCAGTCATCTTTTTAAAAAAAAAAAAGAATGAATTGTTTGTGTCCCCATCTGAGGTCCAGCCTTCCACTGCTGGGTCCCATCTTCTCCTGTCTTTGCAAGGACTTCTCACTTACAATTGTCACCACCCTCTTCTACCTCATCAGTTTTTTTCCTCTCTGCTATATCATTCTGGTTATAATGTTTTCTAGTCCTCATCCATTTGTTTTATAACATTAAATTATTATTTAATTTATTATTTTAATTTGTTATTATTATTTAATTGAGATAACATTTACCATCAACCATATTGTACCATCTCTCGAGCTGGAAGTTTGTCTTTTTTAAATCAACTTCTTCAGAAACGTATTGCTTTTAAAAGACCATTCATTCAGACCTGTTGCTCTTGTGTCTGTGGATCTCAAACAGTCGTGCAGCCAGTATAGATTTTTAAGTTTCTCACTCTGCAGTGACCTTGAGGGCAGAGAGTGTCTTACCCTTCGTTTTATTCCCAGAGCTTGGTACCTAGTAATTGCTTTTAAAAGGTTTGTTGGACTTGCCTGAAGTTCCCCTAGGACTTGTCATCCTGAAACAATTCCTTTCCCCACTGCGTGCTCTTGTTCGTTGCTGCTGCGTGCGGGAGGATAGGATAGCAGGTGCTGCTGAGCCCCGGGACTGGCTTCTGTCCTTCAGCCCTCCGGCTGGCTGTCCACCTCTAGAGGCCTGCTTGTCTCTGCCGTTCTAGTGGATCTCCCTAGCCTGTCAGGTGGCAGGTGAGAACCCTAACCCACCCACACTGGTTGAGAGGAAGAGTCAGGACTGAAGAAGAGTTAGGACTGACGAGGGCACAGTGAGACGCTGAACTTCACCTGCCCCACCTTGGTCACCCTTGCTGTCTGGAGTCTGTTGCAGTAAGGGGTAGTGCAATGCAGTTCTGTGTCCTTGTGGTATAGCCTGGAGTCAGAACGCGTGCAGTCGTATCCTGCCTTCTGCTTTGTAGCTACATGACCTTGGGAAAGTTCCTTCTCCGTGCCTCTGTTCTTCTCTAAAATGGGAATCATAGCGGCACCTAGCTCACAGGGTCATTATTGTAAGGACCGTGTAAGTCAATGTAAGTAAAATGCATAGGATGATACCTAGCACATCCGTACTAGAAAGTGTAAGCTATTGCTTTGCTAGCATTATTTGCAGGATTATATATGCCAAATTAGCTGCTGTTTGTATGCTTTCAGCAGTGGCAGCACTTAGTAGCTTGGTCTTTGGAATTTTCTCACTTTATCTGAAGGAGCATTATACAACGGAGAGCAAAGTACTACCCAGATTGGAGCACTAAAAGCAGGATTGTTATGTTTGTCACAAGCTCCAAAATCTCTATTACATATATGCATAAAATGGGGGTTAATTATGTGGCCTTTTGCCCTTGTGTATTTGAGTTGATAGCTGGTCTTCAGCGTTTCAGCCAGATGAGCTTAATGGAACTAATTTGTAGGTCTTTAAACATTTGTGGAAGTTGTAAAAATATAAACACCTTAGCCTGAGATTGGTTTGTACCTACCATAATGTAATTGTAATTTCTAACTCAGTGTCCGACAATAAGTTAAAAGAAGCACCACTTAAAGAATTTAACTTGTTTATTGTCTTCAGCAATTGTCAATATGACCTTTTGTGTGTATTTGAGCTTACTGAATAGTATAAAAAGAGTTGCCTGGTTGAAGTACAGGTGAAAGTCTAGTTTCCAAAAGGAACATACCCTCTGAATTTTCCTTGTCCTTCAGATTTGTGGTTTAGTTATAGTCCCCAAAATAAGAGGTCTCTGTATGACTAAATGAGTAATGAGGTGGGCATGTTATATAATGTTGAGGCACTAGTAGGGAATGGCAGTTTCTTTTGACTTGTGATGGTACATGAGGGGCCAACATTATTTCTCATTTTAGGGAAAATGCTGAATTAACATTAATGACCTCCTTGTTATTCTGAAGTTGTTCAGGATATTTCAAGATCACGTGAAGAAAATCAAGGCCACTTGAGGATATCTATTAGGAAGTAGAGTTGTGTGATAGAAAAAGCAGTAGGTGAAGGCTGAGAACCCTTCAGCTTAGCCACTCATTGTGTGACCTTGAGCAAGTTACTTGCCTGAACATCTCTAACGTAGTTTACATATTTTACATGGACTGTTATCATTATGAAAGACAGAATAAGTGAAAGTATATTTTTAAATGACACCCAAAAAATGAGTTATTAATTTAACATATGTGTGCATATTTCTGTTTTAACACTTATCAAATTGTGATTGATTGTTTACATGCCTAATGAATTCCTATGGTTAAGGACTGACTGCGCGTTAATCACCCTTGTATCCGCACTGTCTAGCAGAGTCCCTGACATAACATAGGTGGTGTGCATGTATTTTTTAATGCTTTCTTTATAGCTTTGCTCGTGAGTAAACATTTAAAATGAGATGTGATTTAGGGGACTCTTCTAGAACAGTGTTTCTTAATTTTATCTTGAACCAATTAAGAAATAAATTTTACATCACACCCATTATACACACGCAAAACGAAAACCACGTGTTTAGGAAACACCTTACTATATGTCTTCTGATAAGTTCTATTCATTTGTGTTTCATTCATTTAAAATAATACTAGTGCAATTCACTGAAATGATTTCAGGGTTTTCTAATGGGTTGCATCCTGCTGTTTAAAAGACACCTCTCAGTGCCAACCCCATGAGAACAGGGACTCTTGTCATGTTCGCTTCTATATTGCTAGTGCTTGACACATAGTAGGTGTTCAGTAAATATTATTGAAAGAGTGAAAGAATGGAGATGCTCATTTCCATAGGTCAGATTTAAGAACAGGACAAGTGAAAAATTACAACCTCCTTGCTACATTTCAGCTCATTAAATATTTAAGTGGTCTGCTAGGTGTAATACAATTATACACCAGGCAATATGGAGGCTACAGAATTCATTAAGGCTGTCTCCAACCTCATGCAGTTTAGCACCTAATCTAGGGGAATAGTTAAGTATAAGTAGGCCTTAAAAGAAGTTTCAAGATTTTACCAAAATATTTGGGGCCGGCCCGGTGGCTCACTGCTACAGTGCGCCGCTTGGGAAGCGCGCCGGCGCTCCTGCCGAGGGTTCAGATCCCACATGCAGACCGGCTGCTCACTGGCTGAGCGAGGTGCGGGGGCAACACCGAGGGTTGCGATCCCGTTGCCGGTCCCGGTCCGGTACGGGTGCGACACTGAGGGTTGCGATCCGTTGCCGGTCATGAAAAAAGACAAAAAGGAAAAAAAAAAATATTTGACACCAGCCCATAGACATAACTAAAGTTATGTGCCTGATAGAAGAGATTTGCCAAGAATTTGGTTTTCGGGTTATAAATGTGGTGTCTGGACCAAGAGTTGACAGTACCGATTTAGTCTTAAAAATCAGGCATTTAATCCACGGTTATTAGACTTTTAAAAATCTATTCTCTAGATAACAATTCATAGTGATCCTGTGTTTATCTTGTTGTCAGTTCTAAAAATTAGATCCTTTGACAAGCACAATAATTTGTTTTTAAGAATTAATTTGACTAGTGGATAGAGAGGAGGAAACTATCCAAAATACTTAGCACCACATTTTCCTTGGTTTTAGGGTATTAGTATGTCATTTTGCACACTGCCACTCATGGGTTCAGGATAGTGCTTAGGAGCTTTTAATTCTCAGTTAAAGTACAGTCCTTAAGAACACAAGCCTTAGGCTAACCTTCAAATTCAACATCAGAACTGGGACTTGAGAGCAGAAGCTGAAACAGTTGTAAACTGCGACTGTCCCAGCAAACTAGGAAGCACCCTGGCTTTAGCACGTATTTTTTTAATTTACATTCTCAAGTAAGGAACTTTACGGAACATTTGCAAAACTTAAAACCCTATTAATTAAAAAGTTACTGGCAAATCTTTTGTATTCTGGAGTAATTACTTTCAAACATTGAGGCTTTTTATTTTTTTTTTTTGAGGTTTTTTAATAACAAAAGTTATCAATGATGTATAAATAAAATTGTAATGCAAATGTTTTTGTTATGTAAAGATTTTTTCCCCTACAACCTAGTGAGTGATGTGCTTATTTTAGAGAAAATTCTCTGGTAATGAAAAGATTAGACATTTTCTTAGAAGTAATAATAATGGAATAGGATCTATATGTGGTGACATCTTATAGTATAAAGCAAGTTAACAGACATAGCCCTGGATGTTTATGATTTCATCTAAAAAAAGATACTCAAATACCTCAGTTAGTTATTTCAGTGAGTTTTTATTGACTGCTTTATGACTAGCCCAATGCTAAGGCACTGTAGAAAGCATTTTAACATGACTTACTGTTAAGTGGCTTTTGCTATAAGATTATCTTGGACTCAAGCCAGTGGTACCAAAAAGACCTTAAGAGGTAGTTTAACAGTGTGAACATTAAGGACAGGTTTTATATGAGACAACAGTGTAGGAATTAGCCCACATCTCCAAGGGTTCGGATCCCCCACCAGTCAGCAACCCAAAAGAAAAAAAAAGGGGGGCCATGATCTTCAATATGCACAGTTTATTTGGAGCTTTGTTTTTAAACTCAGTGATTGAAATGTCTTCTATTTCCTAAGCACCCTTTTTGGGGAAGTCAAACACTTGCTTTAATCCACTCAACATCTAACATGAACTCTGGTTCCAATTTTGGGGGGGAACAACCATACTTTATACATATTCAGATTATTTAAAATTACTCTTTAGGGAAGTCAGTCCCAGGCCTTAAGTGGTAATATTAAGTGTTTTAAGTTTCAGACGAGGGAGATAGTATTTGTCATTGTTGCTTTCAAACAGGAAGCATAAAATTTTATTAAACTGATAAGGCAAGTCATTGACTAAAGTGAAGTTTAATGAACGTTCTCTATCAGAAGTCTAATATGACTGTGAGATAGCACAGTCAACTCACTTCCGTAAACAGTGCTTTAAAATAATGAATAGAAATATTTAGTCCAAATTTTTGCATTGAGGCAAGATTGAGCCCAAAAGTAATTGTACTTATTTATGTGTTTATTGCCTTCCCACATATTTTTAAGAAGATAATTTTTCCCTCAATTGTTTTTCTCTTCCCTTTTATTACATTAATACTTTCGAATGCTTTTTTAAAAAATGCCTTCTAGACTTCAGTGACACTGATTGGTATCAGAGAAAGTAACGTATTAGTGGTCCCTTCTTGGCCCTCTTCTGTGTATTTATCATCTCCGTGGACTTAAGGAGGTACAGAGTGATAGTGGTCCCTTCTTGGCCCTCTTCTGTGTATTTATCATCTCCGTGGACTTAAGGAGGTACAGGGCTGTAAGGTCCTAGCACCAAAGTGAGGTGTGGTTCTCCAGCCCTCTGCTCGTGTCCCTCACGAATATATGGGCGTCCTGTAACACTACTGCCTTACTTAAAGAGGTCTTGTACTCAAATCTGTACTTCTCAAGAATATAAATAATTCTTGTAGGAGTCTTAAAGTAGAGTCAAATTAACTCTGCCATTGCTTGCAATTCAATTTAGTGAATCATCAGTCCTAGTAATTTGACATCAACTCCCTAAGATTCTTGAAAATTTTGAGAATTCACAGATAACCAGAACTGATCCACTTACTTACACTTGCATACAACCTCTCCCAATACGTGGAACAAAAATGTTAGGGAAGGATCATGTTGTCAATAAATATGTGTGTTTGCTTATGACTAGCACAATGTTTACTGTGGATCAAGCACTCTTCTAAATACTGTACACGTATTCATTCATTGAATCCTCGCAGCGGCCCTCTGAGGTAGATTCTATTTATTAACCACATTTTGTAGACAAGGACATCAAGGGACAGAGAGGGTAAATATCTTTCCCCAGGTCACACAACTAGAAAATAGTGAATTTGAACCAAGGCATTCTGGCTCCAGGATTCTGAGTTCAAATCAAACACTTTGAGACAGATTGAGTACCTTAAAAAGGTACTAAATATTGGGCCGGCCCGTGGCTCACTCGGGAGAGTGCGGTGCTGATAACACCAAGGCCACAGGTTCGGATCCCTATATAGGGATGGCCGGTTCACTCACTTGGAGAGTGTGGTGCTGACAACACCAAGTCAAGGGTTAAGATCCCCTTACCAGTCATCTTTTTAAAAAAGAAAAAAAAGGTATCATATATATATATATATAAAGAAACCAAGGCAAAGCACCCAAGTCTCCCAACTCTCAATCCAGTGTCTTTTCCACTGTAGTTCAAATGCTTCAGTTTGTGTCAGTCGTAATACTTTGACAGTCTTTTTTTAATTCAAGCAATAATCTCTGAGATTATTTCAAATATAATAGAAGAGATGCCCTTGTGATCTAAACTGGATCCAGAGTAACATTGCGGGCTTTCCAGTTTGACCCTAAAGGAAAGAAATCCTTGGATTAAACTGACCAAATGATATCCTCAGTGCAAACGGTTTAGATAGGTGGCTGACATAGGGATGTTGTGCTAACTCATGCTGTTTTCGTGGTTTGAGAAATACTGTTTTGTGGTGGTGTATGGCTGGGTCACTGTTTTCTTTTGGTATGTTTGGAAGGGTTTAAGAAGAGTCAAACTGTAAACCAACGTTCAAAAGAAAACATCTGATTTGTCATATAATCCCTGGGAAATTATATAGTTGTCAGCACTGGGTAAACTTGAATAAATAGCCTCCTTTAAGTGGATCTGTCCCTGATTTTCTGTGTCATTCCTCCCTCACGAGAAACGCCTTTGTGTGATAAACTTTCTCTGCAGGGCTGGCGCCTCATGTCAATTGTATATAACTGTATGTCCCACCTTCTGCAGTGGTCTCAGAGGTAACAGTTCTTAAACTAGTGCACTAAGTACTAGTTGTACCCTTACACTTGGACTAAGCTCTAGGAATAAAAGTGGTCTTCCCCCACTTCAAATAAAAAGCCAACTTTCAGGACTTTATTTGGATAAAAATGTTCTAGAAAATCATCCATTTTTTCCCAAGTATGTATTTTTACACTTTTGGTATCTGCTGCTATTTAGACAGCAAAATCAATGAAGACATACCTAACAAAAATCATCAGAAATCTTGCTAACATGCAGTCATATCTAGTTCAGCAGCTTGTTTTGTTTGTTTTTCATGTATTCATGTTCTTGGCTGTGATGTTTGTCTAGCATATTTATAATGTTTTCTGTTAGAAAATTGTTTCTAGTTTGTTAAATGGAGTTAAACCATGTCATTGTTATGTGGTATTCCTCAAAAGCATGAATTTTCTCATAGCAAGTTTGAGAAGCTCTTTTGAGCTTTGTGAGGAGATTTTAACCAAGAGATGCTTTTTTTTTTCCTTTTTGCCTTTTTTACTGACCGGCAACGG
>NW_007732919.1:56808-64550 GCF_000696425.1 Galeopterus variegatus | reverse complement strand
ACCATCAATTTTAGAAAAATTTTATAACCCCAGAAGGAAACCCTGTACCCATGAACAGTCATAGGTACAGTCATAAGACACTCCCCGTGTCTTCCCAAACCTCCCAGTCATAGGTAACCACTAGTCTACTCTCTGTCTGTGCAGATGGACCTATTCTGGACATTTCCTGTAAATGGAATCATGCAATATGTGGTCTTTTGTGATTAGCTTCTTCACCTTACATGATGTTTTCAGGGTTCATTCATGTTGTAGCATGCATCAGTCCTTCACTCCTTTTTATTGAGAAATAATGCATTATATGGATATACCACATTTTATTCATTCATCAATTGATGGACATGTAGGTCGTTTCCACTTTTCAGCTGTTATAAGAAATGCTTGTTAGTGGGAATGTAAATTAGTACAGCCATTATGGAAAACAGTATGGAGATTACTCAGACAACTACGGATAGAACTACTTACTATACAATCCAGCAGGCCCACTGCTGGGTGTATATCAAAAGGAATGGAGATCACACATCACGGGAATACCTGCAGTCCAGTGTTTATCGCAGTTGTATTCACAGTAGCCAAGAACTGGAACCAATCTAAATGTCCTTCGTGGACAATTGAATAAAGAAAATGTGTTATATATACACAATGGGATAATACTCAGCCATGAAAAATAATGAAATTCTGCCATTCACAGCAACGTGGATGGATATTCCAAGCGCCCTGATATGATCATTTCACGCAGTACGAATGTGCCCAAATATCATGTTGTACCCCATAAATACATACAGTTCTCATGGGACAATTGAAAAAACTTAAAAAAAAGAAAAAGAAAAAGAGAGTAGAGTAGTGGTTACCAGAGGCAGGGGAAGGGTAGGGCAGGGAGTGGAGGAGACAGGGAAAGGTCGGTAGACCAGTGCAAAGGTACAAAGTTACAGTTAAGTAGAGAGAACAAGTGCTGGTGCTCTGGGTGACAGTAGCTAATAACATTGTGTTATGTACTTCAAGATAGCCAGAAAAGAGGATCTCGAATGTTATAACCAGAAAGAAACGATAAATGTTTAGGTGCTAGATATGCTAACTATTCTGATTGAATCATTATACAGTATATGCATGTATTGAAATAAACTACCCAATAAACATGTACAATAAAAAATATTTTAGAAAAAAAGTGCTGCTATGAACATTGATTACAAGTTTTTGCATGGCTATATATTTTCATTTTTCTTGGGTATATGCCTAGGAGTGAAATTGCTAGGTCATGTGGTAACTCTAGGTTTAACATTTTGAGGAACTGCTGAACTGTTTTCCAAAGCAGCTAAATGATGTGACATTCTCACCAGCAATATATGAGGGTTCCAATTTCTCCACATCCTGGCTAACACTCGTTGTTATCTGCTTTTTCACCATAGTCATCTGAGTTATTGTGAAGTGGTATTAAATGGTGGTTTTGTTTTATATATCTTCTTTGGGAAAACATTTATTTAGATCCTTTACCCATTTTTTAATTTGGTTATTTGTCTTGTTCTTGAGTTCTAAGAGTTTTTTTTATATATTCTAGATTTAAGCCCCTTATCAGATATATGTGATTTGCCAATGTTTTCTCCCAGTCTGTGGAGTTTCATGGTAGTGTCCTTCAAAGCACAAAAGTTTTTAATTTTGCTGGCATCCAGTTTATCTATTTTTTCTTTTGGTGTCATATCTAAGAGGCCATTGCCTAATCCGAGATCATAAAGATATGCTTATGTTTTCTTCTGAGAGATTTATAATTTAAGCTCTTTCATTTAGGTCTTTGATACATTTTTTTTTTTGAGTTAATTTTTATATGTGGTGTGAGGTAGGAATCCAGCTTCATTTATTTGCGTGTGGATGTCCCGTTGTCTGAGTTCCATTTATTGAAAAAACTGTTCTTTCCCCATTGAATTGTCTTGGTGCCTTCATTAAAGATCAGTTGACCACAGATGTAAAGGTTTATTTCTGAACTCTGAACTCTGTTCTATTGATCTGTATGTCTGTCTTTACACCAGTAACACAGTCTTGATTCCTGTAACTCTGTGCTAAATTTTGAAATCAGGAAATGTGAATCCTCCAACTTTTTCAAAGTTGTTTTGGCTATTCCAAGTAACTTGAATTTCCATATGAATTTTGGGATTTATTTGTCAACTTGAAAAAAAAAGGCATTTGGGATTTTGAAAAGGATTGCAGTGAATCTTTAAGTCAATTTGGGGAGTATTACCATCTT
This sequence comes from Galeopterus variegatus, assembly GCF_000696425.1. Classification (NCBI taxonomy): domain Eukaryota; kingdom Metazoa; phylum Chordata; class Mammalia; order Dermoptera; family Cynocephalidae; genus Galeopterus; species Galeopterus variegatus. The sequence goes on along the minus strand of NW_007732919.1, from coordinate 62,317 downwards.
AATAATATTGTCTTCCATTTCATGAGTGTAAAATGTCTTTCCATCTGTTTAGGTATTCTTTAATTTCTTTCAATAATGTTTTGTAGTTTCCAGATAGAAGTTATGTACTTCTTAAATTTATCCCTAGATTTATTTTTTGATGCAACTGTTAATTGAATTGTTTTCTTAATTTCATTTTTGGATTGTTTGTTCCTAGTGAATTGTTCATTGGTAGTGTACAGAAATACAGTTGATTTTTGTATATTGATCTTATATCCTGCAACCTGGTTAAACTTGTTTATTACTTTTAATGTTTTTTAGTGGATTTCTTATGATTTTTTAAATATAAAATCATTTCATCTGCAAATAGAGATAATTTTACTACTTCTAATCTGGATGCCTTTTATTTTTTTTCTTCTTTAGGTGCCCCAGCTAGAATCTTCAGCACAATAGAAGTTTAATAGAAGTGGCAAGAGCAGACATCAGGGTCTTATTCCTGCTCTTAAAGGGAAAACATTCAGTTGTTCATTAAGTATGATGTTAGTAGTGGAGTTTTTTCATAGGTGCCCTTTATCAGGTTGTGGAAGTTTTCTTCTGTTCCTAGTTTGAGCGTTTTTTATCATGAAAGGGTGTTGGATTTTTTTTTTTTTTTTTTTTTACTTTTTTGCTGCTATCCAGTACAGTGAACCAAACCCTTGACCTTGACAAGTTATAACACTCACTCTAATCAACTGAGCTGACTGGCCAGCCCCTTTTGAGATGATCGTGTGGGTTTTGTCCTTTATTCTACTCTTATGATGTATTACATTAATTGCTTTTTTTTTTTTTTTAATTAAACCCACGTTCCATTCCTGGAATAAATCCCACTTGGTCATGGTATAGAAATATGTTACTGAATTTGATTTGCTAGTACTTTGCTGGGGATTTTTGAGTCTGTATTTGAAAGAAATATTGTATAAGTCTGTGTTTTTTTGATATGTCTTTGTTTTGGTATTAGGTTAATGTCCTCACAGAATGAGTTAAGAAATGTTTTCTTTTCTTCTATACAGATGCTCCTTAACTTACAATGGGGTTACATTCTGATAAACTCATCATATTTTGGAAGTAGCATGAGTCGAGAATGCATTTGATATACCTAACTTACTGAACATCCTAGCTTAACCTAGTCTATCTTAAATGTGCTCAGAGCACTTACATTAGCCTACAGTTGGGCAAAACCATGTAACACAAAGCCTATTTTATGAGAAAGTATTGAATATCTCATGTAATTTATTGAATACCATACTGAAAGTGAAAAACAGCATTGATGTATTGTTACTCTAAGTACCGTTTTACTGAATGTGAATCACTTTTGGAACCATCGTAAAGTTGGAAAATCATTAAGTCAAACCATCCTAAGTTGGGGACCATCTTTATTTTTTAAGAATTTGTGAAGAATTGATATTGGTACTTATTTAATTTAGTAGAATTTACCAATGAAGTCATCCAGGATGGGCTTTTCTTTTTGGGTAGTTTTTAAATTACTAGTTCAGAAGCACATCCTGGGTCCTGAGATGGGGCCATGGGCTGCCCTGCCCCTGCCTGCATCTATGCAAGCGACAGAGTGAGCATTCCCGAGTTCCTGAGACCAGGCTTTGGGCTGCACCGCCCCACCCGCAAGAACATGTTAGAATGTATCTGTTAGCTATGTGTGTTTCTTTGGGGTGTGTGACTTGTCTGCTTATGTCCTTTACCAAATTTCTGTTAAGATTTTTCTAATTCATTAAGAGTTCTTTATGCATTAAGGATGTCAACCTTTGTGTGTTAAATTGGCTATCAATTGGCTTTAAATTTAATTTGTGATGTTCTCCTTCATTTGTATGTTGAGGAAATAATTTTCTATCTAAACATTAAATTTAAATAAATAAATTACTAATTCATTCTCTTTTTCCCATTTAGAGGTCTATTCAAATTTTCTCTTTCTTCTTCAATTTTGGTAATTTGTATCTGTTGTGGAAATAGAATAATTTAATCAGGCCCCCTTGCCTTAGGTCCGGTTGGAGGTGGTGCAGAACATTCTTTGTAAATAAGTAGTGGGGGGAGGGAGTTAGATCACATGCACGGCTCTGCGACCTGGCTAGAATTTACTGCCTCAGGCGTCTGCCCTTCACACGGCTGATCGTCTCAAGCCTACAGCTCCCGTGAGCTGCTGGTGGTACAGCAGACGCACCAAGCAGGAGCAACAGCTGCAGTGGGCGCGTGCATGGCAGACCGATAGGCCAAGGAGGAAAGAGAGAGAGTTTGCAAAGCAGGCTGGAAGGCAGAGCTTGTGTCTAAAAACAGAACATGTTTTCTCTGCTGGCAGCTGCTCAGTTTTTCTTTGGACTTCACTGGTAGCAGTTGAGTTTCTGAGTTTCTCTTTGGATTGCCTAGCTCTTAGATGTGTGTGTGCTGAATAAAGACTATTCTTTCTTCAGCCAAGGCTCCAGGGACCTTTTTCCTGGTTACCTAGCTCATAGACCTGCATGTGAAGGGTTTGTGACCCAGTCTGGACAACGGGCTTGAGGGGTCAGTGAGCACCAGACCCAGCCCTAGCTCGACAATATCTTTCCAGGAACTTGTCCATTTTATCTCAGTTATATAATCTGTTGGCATGCACTTGTTCATAGTCCTCTTTATAATCCTTTTTATATTTCTATAAGGTCAGTAAAGATGTCTTTTTATAGATTTCTATCCAATAAATAGTTACTTTAATCTCACAAAGGAATAAACTCCTAAACTTGAGGGTCTTTCTAGGGATAGAAGATACAGAGGAATGTGAAAAGCAAAGAACTACTGAGTTCCTCGTTATTATTGCTATCAGTGAATAAGCACCCTCAACATTAATTTCTGCCTGGCACAGAATATTGAAACAGCACCTTCAAAAACTAATAATAATATGGGTGGGGAGTGGGCAGGGGGTACTTACACTGTTTAATACTATCCAAAGGAATATCTCTAGGTTTAAAAATCCTTTTCCTAGCAAATTGTGAACTTCCTATAACCTTGAGAGTAAACACTTGAACTGATTGAGAATGAAGGTAACACAGTAACCTATAAAGGTATCGGGTTTTGGTGTGTGTATGTGTGTGTGTGTGTGTGTGTGTGTGTTTTGTTGTGGATTTTTTGTTTTGTTTCGGCAGCTAGCCAGTATGAGGATCTGAATCCTTGCCTTTGGTGTTATCAACATCATGCTCCAACCAACTGAGCTAGGTATTTATTTTTTATTGTACTGTCTCGGCAATTCTTTAGAAACTTTATATAGGCCAGATCACATTATAGTGAATTCCAAAGTATAGCCAAAGTTTAGAGTGGTACATTTCTCTCTCATTTTACAGATTTTCCTATTTATAAAATGTGTCAAAACATATCATTTTGTTTTTTAGAACATAAAGTCTTGAATGCAAGGAAATTTCAGACTGAAGTACTATAGTTCCCTGGCAATTTGTAGGAGTTCTAAGCTTGGAATACCTATTTATTTTCATTTGTGAAAAGGCAGAGAATAAAAGATCTCTGATTTCAGCATCCCGATTCTGACAAGTGCATTCTCATCATAACTCTTTGGCCAAAAGTCACCATTTGGGTATAATTTTTTTTTTCATGAAAACCTTTTCCTTTTTTTAATAAAGTGTTTGGATTTCCATTATAGAAACTTATTATAAGGACCTTTGGAAGTCTGTTTACTGCTCAACTAAAAGAGATTGTTAAAATTAAGTGATATTGAACATTAAATGGAAAAGTTTAATTTACTAAGAGTTTGAAATCTTTAGATTATTGTAGATAAATCATGACGTATTATCTCCTTTTGGAAAGTATTCTTTATTTTGAAAGAGAAACTCACACTGTAAAAAGAGAAAAGGCCACTTTAAAATAGAGCTGTCTGCATCCAGAACAAAAGCCCATTGGTGCCATTGTTAAAGAAAGCAGCAGTAGACAGAACATGTTATCGGTTGCACACGGTATAAACAATGGGATTTCTCAATTGGAAAAGGCAATTTAAGTCCTAGAAGTTGGCTGCTAAGGAAACCACTGGCTGGAAAAAGACTAGCAGTGTTTTTATGTAAATTAGCATGGTACCCTGTGGTATTTTCCACTCTTTCTGTGAAATGGGGGAGAAAGGAGGAGGATAGCAGGAAACATGGAAAGGCATCTCTTCTGTTGAAAGGGTGCAGGGACTAGATCATTTTCTTGAGTTCCCCCTAATTTTTTATTTTGAAAATTTTAAACCTTCAGAAAAGGTTGAAAGAATACAATCTATATACCCTTCACCTAGATTTTCATCAGTTTTTTAATAACATTTTGCCACATTTGCTTTCTCTTACATTCCCCTTCTCTCTCTCTCTCACACACACACACACACACACACACACAGAAAGTAAGTCGCAAACATAGATGAATTGTCATCTCCTAAGAAAAACATACTCTAAATACAGTATTATCACATCCAAGAAATTTTTAATTGATACAGTATCATCTAATATATAGTCTGTATTTGTATTTGTCCCAATAATGTCTTTATTAGCTTTTTTTTTTTTAATCTAGGATCCAGTCAAGGTTCATTTGTTGCATTTGGTTGTCATAAGAATAGCCACCCTTCCTCTGCCTTCTTTTGACTTTCCTAGCACTGATACTTTTGAAAAGACCAGCCCACTTTTCTTGTAGAATGTCCTGCTGTTACCAAGTTAGGCTCTTGGATCTCAGTGTCATAGAAATGAACAAAGTACCCAGCAGAATATAAGGCAGGCAACACTTTATTAAAAGATCGATAGACTTATGCATAAGGGAGTCAGCAATAGAGAAGCTGTCTCCCTGAGAGAAGCTGTCTCCCTGAGAGAAGCTGAGGGAGGGTTTTATAGGCAAGTAGTTCCTCAAATGACTTCTGGCATTTTGCCTTGATGATTTCTGGTATCTTTATGGTGGTCACGAGGGGGGTCGGCTCCAGGAACATCCTGCGTGCAACTCCCAAAGGGGTCTCAAGATTAATCTGTAACTTAATTTTTACAATTAAGATAAAAGAAAGAATGGGTCGATAATGATGTTATAAACAGAGCTAACAGTTATATTTTAATAAACCTTGGAGAGGAAATTTTGCAACTCAGCAAATAAAATGGTTTCTGTCTTATCTCAATTTATTTTATCAGGGCAGTTACACCTAACCAGTTCGTCTCTTTCAGTCACATCCACCAGGGCCAAGTGGGGCAGTCATGTGCCCTGGGGGTCTCGTGACTGAGAAGAGGAAAATTAACAGAATGTCGTCTACAGGGAAAAAGGAGTTGGTTTGGTTCACAGAACTAGCACTGTCCGCCTCACTGCAGTCCCGACTTACCTTTTTTTCCTTATGGTTATATTCTGTTTAACATATCTGAGAAGAAAACTAACAAAGGAAGTGTTGCAGCTTTTGTATTTCATCACATCTGGAGGCGCGTAACATCAGTTTGTTCAACTATTGATGATACACGGTTTAATCACTTGGATAAAGTAATAGTCGTCATATTTTTCCATTGCAAGGGCC